>NW_028227276.1:14253158-14255658 GCF_978045245.1 Mus caroli | reverse complement strand
GACACACAGAGAGAGACTGAGAGAGACAGAGAGAGACATAGATAGAGACAGAGAGACAGAGAGAGAGACAGAGAGAGACAGAGAGAGACTGAGTGATACAGAGAGAGAGACAGAGAGAGACAGAGAGAGACAGAAAACAGACAAAGGTAGAGAAACAGAGAGAGACAGAAAGAGACAGAGAGAGACAGAGAGAGACACAGAGAGAGACAGAGAGAGAGACAGAGACAAAGAGAGAGACAGAGAGAGACAGAGACAGAGTGAGAGATACTGAGAGACAGAGAGACAGAGACAAAGTGAGAGAGACTGAGATAGACAGAGAGAGAGACAGAGAAAACAGAGACAAAGAGAGAGACAGAGAGAGACAGAGACAGAGTGAGATAGACAGAGAGAGACAGAGAGATACAGAGAGAGACAGAGAGAGACACAGAGAGAGACAGAGAGAGACAGAGAGAGACAGAGAGAGACAGAGAGAGAGAGAGACAGAGAGAGAGACAGAGAGAGAGACAGAGAGAGACAGAAAACAGACAAAGGGAGAGAGACAGAGAGAGTCAAAAAGAGACAGTTAGAGAGATAGAGAGAGACAGAGAGACACAGAGAGAGACAGAGAGAGACAGAGACAAAGAGAGAGACAGAGAGAGACAGAGACAGAGTGAGCGAGACTGAGAGAGACAGAGAGAGAGACAGAGAGAGACAGAGACAGAGTGAGAGAGACTGAGAGAGACAGAGAGACAGAGAGACATAGACAAAGAAAGATACAGACAGAGACAGAGAGAGAGACTGAGAGAGACAGAGAGATACAGAGAGAGACAGAGAGAGACACAGAGAGAGACAGAGAGAGACAGAGAGAGACAGAGATAGAGACAGAGAGAAAGACAGAGAGAGACAGATAGATACAGAGAGAGACAGAAAGAGACACAGAGAGAGACAGAGAGAGACAGAAAGAGACAGAGAGAGAGATAGAGAGAGACAGAGAGAGTCACAGAGAGAGACAAAGAGATAGACAGAGACAAAGAGAGAGACAGAGAGAGAGAAAAAAGGAGAGAGACAGAGAGAGACAGAGAGAGACACAGAGAGAGACAGAGACAAAGAGAGAGATAGAGAGAGACAGAGACAGAGTGAGAGAGACTGAGAGACAGAGAGTCAGAAAGAGAGAGAGACAAAGTGAGAGAGACTGAGATAGACAGAGAGAGAGACAGACAGAGACAGAGTGAGATAGACTGAGAGAGACAGAGAGAGACACAAAGTGAGACAGAGAGAGACAGAGATAGACAGAGAGAGAAAGAGATAGAGATAGAAAGAGACAGAGAGAAAGACAGAGAGAGACAGAGAGAGACAGAGTGATACAGAGAGAGAGACAGAAAGAGAGACAGAGAGAGACAGAAAACAGACAAAGGGAGAGAAACAGAGAGAGACAGAAAGAGACAGAGAGAGAGATAGAGAGAGACAGAGAGAGACACAGAGAGAGACAGAGACAAAGAGAAAGACAGAGAGAGACAGAGACAGAGTGAGAGAGACTGAGAGACAGAGAGACAGAGAGAGACAGAGACAAAGTGAGAGAGACTGAGATAGACAGAGATAGACAGAGAGAGACAGAGAGAAAGAGAGAGACAGAGAGAGACAGAGACAGAGTGAGATAGACTGAGAGAGACAGAGAGAGACACAGAGAGAGACAGAGAGAGACAGAGATAGGGACAGAGAGAGACAGAGAGAAACAGAGAGAGACCGAGAGAGCCAGAGAGAGACAGAGATAGAGACAGAGACAGAGAGAGACTGAGAGAGACAGAGAGTGAACAGAGACAAAGAGAGAGACAGAGAGAGACAGACCAGAGTGAGAGAGACTGAGAGAGAGAGAGAGCGGGACAGAGAGAGACAGAGACAAAGTGAGAGAGACTGAGATAGACAGAGAGAGAGACACAGAGAGACAGAGACAAAGAGAGAGACAGAGAGAGACAGAGACGGAGTGAGATAGACGGAGAGAGAAAGAGAGAGACACAGAGAGAGACAGAGAGAGACAGAGAGAGACAGAGATAGAGACAGAGAGAGACAGAGAGAGACAGAGAGAGACAGAGATAGAGAAAGAGAGAGAGACACAGAGAGAGACAGTGAGATACAGAGAGAGACAGAGAGAGACAGAGAGAGAAAGAAACCGACAAAGAGAGAGAGACAGAAAGAGACACATAGAGAGATAGAGAGAGACAGAGAGAGACACAGAAAGTAACAGACAAAAGACAGAGACAAAGAGAGAGACAGAGAGAGAGACAGAGAGAAACAGAGACAGAGTGAGAGAGACTGAGAGAGACAAAGAGAGACACAGAGAGAGACAGAGACAAAGTGAGAGTGACTGAGATAGACAGAGAGAGAAAGAGAGAGACAGAGACAAAGAGAGAGACAGAGAGAGACAGAGACAGACTGAGATAGACTGAGAGAGAAAGAGAGAGACACAGAGAGAGACAGAGAGAGACAGAGATAAAGACAGAGAGAGAGACAGAGAGAGACAGAG
>NW_028227276.1:14240658-14248158 GCF_978045245.1 Mus caroli | reverse complement strand
ATAGACAGAGAGAGACAGAGACAAAGAGAGAGACAGAGAGAGACAGAGAGAGACAGAGACAGAGTGAGAGAGAATGAGAGGGACAGAGAGAGAGACAGAGACAGAGTGATAGAGACTGTGAGAGACAGAGAGACATAGACAAAGAAAGATACAGAGAGAGACAGAGACAGAGAGAGAGACTGAGAGAGACAGAGAGATATAGAGAGAGACAGAGAGAGACACAGAGAGAGACAGACAGAGACAGAGAGAGACAGAGAGAGACAGAGAGAGACAGATATAGAGACAGAGAGAAAGACAGAGAGAGATAGATAGATACAGAGAGAGACAGAGAGAGACACAGAGAGAGACAGAGAGAGACAGAAAGAGACAGAGAGAGAGATAGAGAGAGACAGAGAGATAGACAGAGACAAAGAGAGAGACAGAGAGAGAGACAAATTGAGAGAGACAGAGAGAGACAGAGAGAGAGACAGAGAGAGATAGAGACAAAGGGAGAGAGACTGAGATAGACAGAGAGAGAGACAGAGAGAGACAAAGACAAAGAGAGAGACAGACAGAGACAGAGACAGAGTGAGATAGACTGAGAGAGAGAGAGAGAGACACAGAGAGAGACAGAGAGAGACAGAGATAGAGACAGAGAGAGACAGAGAGAGAGACAGAGAGAGACAGAGAGAGACAGAGTGATACAGAGGGAGAGACAGAAAGAGAGACATAGAGAGACAGAAAACAGACAAAGGGAGAGAAACAGAGAGAGACAGAAAGAGACAGAGAGAGAGATAGAGAGAGAGACAGAGAGAGAGACAGAGACAAAGAGAGAGACAGAGTGAGACAGAGACAGAGTGAGAGAGACTGATAGACAGAGAGACAGAGAGAGAGAGAGAAAAAGTGAGAGAGACTGAGATAGACAGAGATAGACAGAGAGACAGAGACAAAGAGAGAGACAGAGAGAGACAGAGACAGAGTGAGATAGACTGAGAGAGACAGAGAGAGACACACAGAGAGACAGAGAGAGACAGAGATAGGGACAGAGAGAGACAGAGAGAGACCGAGAGAGACAGAGAGAGACAGAGATAGAGACAGAGACAGAAAGAGACTGAGAGAGACAGAGAGAGAGTCAGAGACAAAGAGAGAGACAGAGAGCGACAGACCAGAGTGAGAGAGACTGAGAGAGACAGAGAACGGGACAGAGAGAGACAGAGACAAAGTGAGAGAGACTGAGATAGACAGAGAGAGACATAGAGAGACAGAGACAAAGAGAGAGACAGAGAGAGAAAGAGACGGAGTGAGATAGACAGAGAGAGAAAGAGAGAGACACAGAGAGAGACAGAGAGAGACAGAGATAGAGACAGAGAGAGACAGAGAGAGACAGAGAGAGACAGAGATAGAGACAGAGAGAGACAGAGAGAGAGACAGTGAGATACAGAGAGAGACAGAGAGAGAAAGAAACCGACAAAGAGAGAGAGACAGAAAGAGACAGATAGAGAGATAGAGAGAGACATAGAGAGACACAGAAAGTAACAGACAAAATACAGAGACAAAGAGAGAGACAGAAAAAGAGTGAGAGAGAATGAGAGAGACAGAGAGAGAGACAGAGAGAAACAGAGACAGAGTGAGAGAGACTGAGAAAGACAAAGAGAGACACAGAGAGAGACAGAGTGAGACAGAGAGATACGGAGATAGAGACACAGAGAGATACAGAGAGAGACAGAGAGAAACACATAGAGAGACTGAGAGAGACAGAAAGAGACAGAGAGAGATAGAGAGAGACAGAGAGAGACACAGAGAGAACAGAGAGAGAGACAGAGACAAAGAGAGAGACAGAGAGAGACAGAGACAGAGTGAGAGAGACAGTGAGAGACAAAGTGAGAGAGACAGAGAGAGACAGAGAGAGAGACAGAGAGAGATAGAGACAAATTGAGAGAGACTGAGATAGACAGAGAGTGAGACAGAGAGAGACAGAGACAAAGAGAGAGACAGACAGAGACAGAGACAGAGTGAGATAGACTGAGAGAGACAGAGAGAGACACAGAGAGAGACAGAGAGAGACAGAGAGAGACACAGAGAGAGACAGAGAGAGAGACAAAGAGAGACAGAGAGAGACAAGGTGATATATAGAGAGAGACAGAAAGAGAGACACAGAGAGACAGAAAACAGACAAAGGGAGAGAAACAGAGAGTCAGAAAGAGACAGAGAGAGAGATAGAGAGAGACAGAGAGAGACACAGAGAGAGACAGATAGAGAGAAAGAGACAAAGAGAGAGACAGAGCGAGACAGAGACAGAGTGAGAGAGACTGAGAGACAGAGAGACAGAGAGAGACAGAGACAAAGTGAGAGAGACTGAGATAGACAGAGATAGAAAGAGAGAGACGGAGACAAAGAGAGAGACAGAGAGAGACAGAGATAGAGACAGAGACAGAGAGAGACAGAGAGAGAAACAGAGACAATGAGAGAGACAGAGAGAGTCAGAACAGAGTGAGAGAGACTGAGAGAGACAGAGAGAGGGACAGAGAAAGACAGAGAGAGAGAGAAAGAGACAAAGAGAGAGACAGAGCGAGACAGAGACAGAGTGAGAGAGACTGAGAGACAGAGAGACAGAGAGAGACAGAGACAAATTGAGAGATACTGAGATAGACAGAGATAGATAGAGAGAGACAGAGACAAAGAGAGAGACAGAGAGAGACAGAGACAGAGTGAGATAGACTGAGAGAGACAGGAAACAGACAAGGAGAGAAAGACAGAGACAGAAAGAGACAGAGAGAGAGATAGAGAAAGACAGAGAAAGACACAGAGAGGGACAGAGAAAAGAGAGAGACAGAGATAGACAGAGACATAGTGAGAGAGACTGAGAGAGACAGAGAGAGAGACAGAGACAGAGTGAGAGAGAATGAGAGAGACAGAGAGAGAGACAGAGACAGAGTGATAGAGACTGTGAGAGACAGAGAGACATAGAAAAAGAAAGATACAGAGAGAGACAGAGATAGAGAGAGAGACTGAGAGAGACAGAGAGATACAGAGAGAGACACAGAGAGACACAGAGAGAGACAGAGAGAGACAGAGAGAGACAGAGAGAGACAGAGAGAGACAGATATAGAGACAGAGAGAAAGACAGAGAGAGACAGATAGATACAGAGAGAGACAGAGAGAGACACAGAGAGAGACAGAGAGAGACAGAAAGAGACAGAGAGAGAGATAGAGAGAGACAGAGAGAGACACAGAGAGAGACAAAGAGATAGACAGAGACAAAGAGAGAGACAGAGAGAGAGACAAATTGAGAGAGACAGAGAGAGACAGAGAGAGAGACAGAGAGAGATAGAGACAAAGGGAGAGAGACTGAGATAGACAGAGAGAGAGACAGAGAGAGACAGAGACAAAGAGAGAGAGAGACAGAGACAGAGACAGAGTGAGATAGACTGAGAGAGACAGAGAGAGACACAGAGAGACAGAGAGAGACAGAGATAGAGACAGAGAGAGACAGAGAGAGAGACAGAGAGAGACAGAGAGAGACAGAGTGATACAGAGGGAGAGACAGAAAGAGAGACATAGAGAGACAGAAAACAGACAAAGGGAGAGAAACAGAGAGAGACAGAAAGAGATAGAGAGAGAGATAGAGAGAGAGACAGAGAGAGAGACAGAGACAAAGAGAGAGACAGAGTGAGACAGAGACAGAGTGAGAGAGACTGATAGACAGAGAGACAGAGAGAGAGAGAGAGACAAAGTGAGAGAGACTGAGATAGACAGAGATAGACAGAGAGACAGAGACAAAGAGAGAGACAGAGAGAGACAGAGACAGAGTGAGATAGACTGAGAGAGACAGAGAGAGACACACAGAGAGACAGAGAGAGACAGAGATAGGGACAGAGAGAGACAGAGAGAGACCGAGAGAGACAGAGAGAAACAGAGATAGAGACAGAGACAGAAAGAGACTGAGAGAGACAGAGAGAGAGACAGAGACAAAGAGAGAGACAGAGAGCGACAGACCAGAGTGAGAGAGACTGAGAGAGACAGAGAACGGGACAGAGAGAGACAGAGACAAAGTGAGAGAGACTGAGATAGACAGAGAGAGACATAGAGAGACAGAGACAAAGAGAGAGACAGAGAGAGAAAGAGACGGAGTGAGATAGACAGAGAGAGAAAGAGAGAGACACAGAGAGAGACAGAGAGAGACAGAGATAGAGACAGAGAGAGACAGAGAGAGACAGAGAGATAGAGATAGAGACAGAGAGAGAGACAGAGAGAGACAGTGAGATACAGAGAGAGACAGAGAGAGAAAGAAACCGACAAAGAGAGAGAGACAGAAAGAGACAGATAGAGAGATAGAGAGAGACATAGAGAGACACAGAAAGTAACAGACAAAAGACAGAGACAAAGAGAGAGACAGAGAAAGAGTGAGAGAGAATGAGAGAGATAGAGAGAGAGACAGAGAGAAACAGAGACAGAGTGAGAGAGACTGAGAAAGACAAAGAGAGACACAGAGAGAGACAGAGTGAGACAGAGAGATACGGAGATAGAGACACAGAGAGATACAGAGAGAGACAGAGAGAAACACATAGAGAGACTGAGAGAGACAGAAAGAGACAGAGAGAGATAGAGAGAGACAGAGAGAGACACAGAGAGAACAGAGAGAGAGACAGAGACAAAGAGAGAGACAGAGAGAGACAGAGACAGAGTGAGAGAGACAGTGAGAGACAAAGTGAGAGAGACAGAGAGAGACAGAGAGAGAGACAGAGAGAGATAGAGACAAATATAGAGAGACTGAGATAGACAGAGAGGGAGACAGAGAGAGACAGAGACAAAGATAGAGACAGACAGAGACAGAGACAGAGTGAGATAGACTGAGAGAGACAGAGAGAGACACAGAGAGAGACAGAGAGAGACAGAGAGAGACAGAGATAGAGACAGAGAGAGACAGAGAGAGAGACAAAGAGAGACAGAGAGAGACAAGGTGATATATAGAGAGAGACAGAAAGAGAGACACAGAGAGACAGAAAACAGACAAAGGGAGAGAAACAGAGAGAGTCAGAAAGAGACAGAGAGAGAGATAGAGAGAGACAGAGAGAGACACAGAGAGAGACAGATAGAGAGAAAGAGACAAAGAGAGAGACAGAGCGAGACAGAGACAGAGTGAGAGAGACTGAGAGACAGAGAGACAGAGAGAGACAGAGGCAAAGTGAGAGAGACTGAGATAGACAGAGATAGAAAGAGAGAGACGGAGACAAAGAGAGAGACAGAGAGAGACAGAGATAGAGACAGAGACAGAGAGAGACAGAGAGAGAAACAGAGACAATGAGAGAGACAGAGAGAGTCAGAACAGAGTGAGAGAGACTGAGAGAGACAGAGAGAGGGACAGAGAAAGACAGAGAGAGAGAGAAAGAGACAAAGAGAGAGACAGAGCGAGACAGAGACAGAGTGAGAGAGACTGAGAGACAGAGAGACAGAGAGAGACAGAGACAAATTGAGAGATACTGAGATAGACAGAGATAGACAGAGAGAGAAACAGAGACAATGAGAGAGACAGAGAGAGTCAGAACAGAGTGAGAGAGACTGAGAGAGACAGAGAGAGGGACAGAGAAAGACAGAGAGAGAGAGAAAGATTCAAAGAGAGAGACAGAGCGAGACAGAGACAGAGTGAGAGAGACTGAGAGACAGAGACACAGAGAGAGACAGAGACAAATTGAGAGATACTGAGATAGACAGAGATAGACAGAGAGAGACAGAGACAAAGTGAGAGACAGAGAGAGACAGAGACAGAGTGAGATAGACTGAGAGAGACAGGAAACAGACAAGGAGAGAAAGACAGAGACAGAAAGAGACAGAGATAGAGATAGAGAAAGACAGAGAAAGACACAGAGAGGGACAGAGAAAAGAGAGAGACAGAGAGAGACAGAGACATAGTGAGAGAGACTGAGAGAGACAGAGAGAGAGACAGAGACAGAGTGAGAGAGAATGAGAGAGACAGAGAGAGAGACAGAGACAGAGTGATAGAGACTGTGAGAGACAGAGAGACATAGACAAAGAAAGATACAGAGAGAGACAGAGACAGAGAGAGAGACTGAGAGAGACAGAGAGATACAGAGAGAGACAGAGAGAGACACAGAGAGAGACAGAGAGAGACAGAGAGAGACAGAGAGAGCCAGAGAGAGACAGATATAGAGACAGAGAGAAAGACAGAGAGAGACAGATAGATACAGAGAGAGACAGAGAGAGACACAGAGAGAGACAGAGAGAGACAGAAAGAGACAGAGAGAGAGATAGAGAGAGACAGAGAGAGACACATAGAGAGACAAAGAGATAGACAGAGACAAAGAGAGAGACAGAGAGAGAGACAGAGAGAGATAGAGACAAAGGGAGAGAGACTGAGATAGACAGAGAGAGATACAGAGAGAGACAGAGACAAAGAGAGAGACAGACAGAGACAGAGTGAGATAGACTGAGAGAGACAGAGAGAGACACAGAGAGAGACAGAGAGAGACAGAGATAGAGACAGAGAGGGACAGAGAGAGAGTCAGAGAGAGACAGAGAGAGACAGAGTGATACAGAGAGAGAAAAGAGACAAAGAGAGAGAGACAGAGAGAGACAGAAAGACAGAGTATGAGACAGAGACATAGAGAGAGAGAGCGATAGAGACAGAGTGAGAGAGACTGAAAGAGACAGAGAGAGACAGAGAGAGACAGAGTGATACAGAGGGAGAGACAGAAAGAGAGACATAGAGAGACAGAAAACAGACAAAGGGAGAGAAACAGAGAGAGACAGAAAGAGACAGAGAGAGAGATAGAGAGAGAGACAGAGAGAGACAGAGACAAAGAGAGAGACAGAGTGAGACAGAGACAGAGTGAGAGAGACTGATAGACAGAGAGACAGAGAGAGAGAGAGACAAAGTGAGAGAGACTGAGATAGACAGAGATAGACAGAGAGAGACAGAGACAAAGAGAGAGACAGAGAGAGACAGAGTGAGATAGACTGAGAGAGACAGAGAGAGACACACAGAGAGACAGAGAGAGACAGAGATAGGGACAGAGAAAGACAGAGAGAGACCGAGAGAGACAGAGAGAGACAGAGATAGAGACAGAGACAGAAAGAGACTGAGAGAGACAGAGAGAGAGACAGAGACAAAGAGAGAGACAGAGAGCGACAGACCAGAGTGAGAGAGACTGAGAGAGACAGAGAACGGGACAGAGAGAGACAGAGACAAAGTGAGAGAGACTGAGATAGACAGAGAGAGACATAGAGAGACAGAGACAAAGAGAGAGACAGAGAGAGACAGAGACTGAGTGAGATAGACAGAGAGAGAAAGAGAGAGACACAGAGAGAGACAGAGAGAGACAGAGATAGAGACAGAGAGAGACAGAGAGAGACAGAGAGAGACAGAGATAGAGACAGAGAGAGAGACAGAGAGAGAGACAGTGAGATACAGAGAGAGACAGAGAGAAAGAAACCGACAATGAGAGAGAGACAGAAAGAGACAGATAGAGAGATAGAGAGAGACATAGAGAGACACAGAAAGTA
>NW_028227276.1:14010658-14235658 GCF_978045245.1 Mus caroli | reverse complement strand
CAGATAGAGAGAAAGAGACAAAGAGAGAGACAGAGCGAGACAGAGACAGAGTGAGAGAGACTGAGAGACAGAGAGACAGAGAGAGACAGAGACAAAGTGAGAGAGACTGAGATAGACAGAGATAGAAAGAGAGAGACGGAGACAAAGAGAGAGACAGAGAGAGACAGAGATAGAGACAGAGACAGAGAGAGACAGAGAGAGACAGAGAGAGAAACAGAGACAATGAGAGAGACAGAGAGAGTCAGAACAGAGTGAGAGAGACTGAGAGAGACAGAGAGAGGGACAGAGAAAGACAGAGAGAGAAAGAGACAAAGAGAGAGACAGAGTGAGACAGAGACAGAGTGAGAGAGACTGAGAGACAAAGAGACAGAGAGAGACAGAGACAAATTGAGAGATACTGAGATAGACAGAGATAGACAGAGAGAGACAGAGACAAAGAGAGAGACAGAGAGAGACAGAGAGAGACAGAGACAGAGTGAGAGAGAATGAGAGGGACAGAGAGAGAGACAGAGACAGAGTGATAGAGACTGTGAGAGACAGAGAGACATAGACAAAGAAAGATACAGAGAGAGACAGAGACAGAGAGAGAGACTGAGAGAGACAGAGAGATATAGAGAGAGACAGAGAGAGACACAGAGAGAGACAGACAGAGACAGAGAGAGACAGAGAGAGACAGAGAGAGACAGATATAGAGACAGAGAGAAAGACAGAGAGAGATAGATAGATACAGAGAGAGACAGAGAGAGACACAGAGAGAGACAGAGAGAGACAGAAAGAGACAGAGAGAGAGATAGAGAGAGACAGAGAGATAGACAGAGACAAAGAGAGAGACAGAGAGAGAGACAAATTGAGAGAGACAGAGAGAGACAGAGAGAGAGACAGAGAGAGATAGAGACAAAGGGAGAGAGACTGAGATAGACAGAGAGAGAGACAGAGAGAGACAAAGACAAAGAGAGAGACAGACAGAGACAGAGACAGAGTGAGATAGACTGAGAGAGAGAGAGAGAGACACAGAGAGAGACAGAGAGAGACAGAGATAGAGACAGAGAGAGACAGAGAGAGAGACAGAGAGAGACAGAGAGAGACAGAGTGATACAGAGGGAGAGACAGAAAGAGAGACATAGAGAGACAGAAAACAGACAAAGGGAGAGAAACAGAGAGAGACAGAAAGAGACAGAGAGAGAGATAGAGAGAGAGACAGAGAGAGAGACAGAGACAAAGAGAGAGACAGAGTGAGACAGAGACAGAGTGAGAGAGACTGATAGACAGAGAGACAGAGAGAGAGAGAGAAAAAGTGAGAGAGACTGAGATAGACAGAGATAGACAGAGAGACAGAGACAAAGAGAGAGACAGAGAGAGACAGAGACAGAGTGAGATAGACTGAGAGAGACAGAGAGAGACACACAGAGAGACAGAGAGAGACAGAGATAGGGACAGAGAGAGACAGAGAGAGACCGAGAGAGACAGAGAGAGACAGAGATAGAGACAGAGACAGAAAGAGACTGAGAGAGACAGAGAGAGAGTCAGAGACAAAGAGAGAGACAGAGAGCGACAGACCAGAGTGAGAGAGACTGAGAGAGACAGAGAACGGGACAGAGAGAGACAGAGACAAAGTGAGAGAGACTGAGATAGACAGAGAGAGACATAGAGAGACAGAGACAAAGAGAGAGACAGAGAGAGAAAGAGACGGAGTGAGATAGACAGAGAGAGAAAGAGAGAGACACAGAGAGAGACAGAGAGAGACAGAGATAGAGACAGAGAGAGACAGAGAGAGACAGAGAGAGACAGAGATAGAGACAGAGAGAGACAGAGAGAGAGACAGTGAGATACAGAGAGAGACAGAGAGAGAAAGAAACCGACAAAGAGAGAGAGACAGAAAGAGACAGATAGAGAGATAGAGAGAGACATAGAGAGACACAGAAAGTAACAGACAAAATACAGAGACAAAGAGAGAGACAGAAAAAGAGTGAGAGAGAATGAGAGAGACAGAGAGAGAGACAGAGAGAAACAGAGACAGAGTGAGAGAGACTGAGAAAGACAAAGAGAGACACAGAGAGAGACAGAGTGAGACAGAGAGATACGGAGATAGAGACACAGAGAGATACAGAGAGAGACAGAGAGAAACACATAGAGAGACTGAGAGAGACAGAAAGAGACAGAGAGAGATAGAGAGAGACAGAGAGAGACACAGAGAGAACAGAGAGAGAGACAGAGACAAAGAGAGAGACAGAGAGAGACAGAGACAGAGTGAGAGAGACAGTGAGAGACAAAGTGAGAGAGACAGAGAGAGACAGAGAGAGAGACAGAGAGAGATAGAGACAAATTGAGAGAGACTGAGATAGACAGAGAGTGAGACAGAGAGAGACAGAGACAAAGAGAGAGACAGACAGAGACAGAGACAGAGTGAGATAGACTGAGAGAGACAGAGAGAGACACAGAGAGAGACAGAGAGAGACAGAGAGAGACACAGAGAGAGACAGAGAGAGAGACAAAGAGAGACAGAGAGAGACAAGGTGATATATAGAGAGAGACAGAAAGAGAGACACAGAGAGACAGAAAACAGACAAAGGGAGAGAAACAGAGAGTCAGAAAGAGACAGAGAGAGAGATAGAGAGAGACAGAGAGAGACACAGAGAGAGACAGATAGAGAGAAAGAGACAAAGAGAGAGACAGAGCGAGACAGAGACAGAGTGAGAGAGACTGAGAGACAGAGAGACAGAGAGAGACAGAGACAAAGTGAGAGAGACTGAGATAGACAGAGATAGAAAGAGAGAGACGGAGACAAAGAGAGAGACAGAGAGAGACAGAGATAGAGACAGAGACAGAGAGAGACAGAGAGAGAAACAGAGACAATGAGAGAGACAGAGAGAGTCAGAACAGAGTGAGAGAGACTGAGAGAGACAGAGAGAGGGACAGAGAAAGACAGAGAGAGAGAGAAAGAGACAAAGAGAGAGACAGAGCGAGACAGAGACAGAGTGAGAGAGACTGAGAGACAGAGAGACAGAGAGAGACAGAGACAAATTGAGAGATACTGAGATAGACAGAGATAGATAGAGAGAGACAGAGACAAAGAGAGAGACAGAGAGAGACAGAGACAGAGTGAGATAGACTGAGAGAGACAGGAAACAGACAAGGAGAGAAAGACAGAGACAGAAAGAGACAGAGAGAGAGATAGAGAAAGACAGAGAAAGACACAGAGAGGGACAGAGAAAAGAGAGAGACAGAGATAGACAGAGACATAGTGAGAGAGACTGAGAGAGACAGAGAGAGAGACAGAGACAGAGTGAGAGAGAATGAGAGAGACAGAGAGAGAGACAGAGACAGAGTGATAGAGACTGTGAGAGACAGAGAGACATAGAAAAAGAAAGATACAGAGAGAGACAGAGATAGAGAGAGAGACTGAGAGAGACAGAGAGATACAGAGAGAGACACAGAGAGACACAGAGAGAGACAGAGAGAGACAGAGAGAGACAGAGAGAGACAGAGAGAGACAGATATAGAGACAGAGAGAAAGACAGAGAGAGACAGATAGATACAGAGAGAGACAGAGAGAGACACAGAGAGAGACAGAGAGAGACAGAAAGAGACAGAGAGAGAGATAGAGAGAGACAGAGAGAGACACAGAGAGAGACAAAGAGATAGACAGAGACAAAGAGAGAGACAGAGAGAGAGACAAATTGAGAGAGACAGAGAGAGACAGAGAGAGAGACAGAGAGAGATAGAGACAAAGGGAGAGAGACTGAGATAGACAGAGAGAGAGACAGAGAGAGACAGAGACAAAGAGAGAGAGAGACAGAGACAGAGACAGAGTGAGATAGACTGAGAGAGACAGAGAGAGACACAGAGAGACAGAGAGAGACAGAGATAGAGACAGAGAGAGACAGAGAGAGAGACAGAGAGAGACAGAGAGAGACAGAGTGATACAGAGGGAGAGACAGAAAGAGAGACATAGAGAGACAGAAAACAGACAAAGGGAGAGAAACAGAGAGAGACAGAAAGAGATAGAGAGAGAGATAGAGAGAGAGACAGAGAGAGAGACAGAGACAAAGAGAGAGACAGAGTGAGACAGAGACAGAGTGAGAGAGACTGATAGACAGAGAGACAGAGAGAGAGAGAGAGACAAAGTGAGAGAGACTGAGATAGACAGAGATAGACAGAGAGACAGAGACAAAGAGAGAGACAGAGAGAGACAGAGACAGAGTGAGATAGACTGAGAGAGACAGAGAGAGACACACAGAGAGACAGAGAGAGACAGAGATAGGGACAGAGAGAGACAGAGAGAGACCGAGAGAGACAGAGAGAAACAGAGATAGAGACAGAGACAGAAAGAGACTGAGAGAGACAGAGAGAGAGACAGAGACAAAGAGAGAGACAGAGAGCGACAGACCAGAGTGAGAGAGACTGAGAGAGACAGAGAACGGGACAGAGAGAGACAGAGACAAAGTGAGAGAGACTGAGATAGACAGAGAGAGACATAGAGAGACAGAGACAAAGAGAGAGACAGAGAGAGAAAGAGACGGAGTGAGATAGACAGAGAGAGAAAGAGAGAGACACAGAGAGAGACAGAGAGAGACAGAGATAGAGACAGAGAGAGACAGAGAGAGACAGAGAGATAGAGATAGAGACAGAGAGAGAGACAGAGAGAGACAGTGAGATACAGAGAGAGACAGAGAGAGAAAGAAACCGACAAAGAGAGAGAGACAGAAAGAGACAGATAGAGAGATAGAGAGAGACATAGAGAGACACAGAAAGTAACAGACAAAAGACAGAGACAAAGAGAGAGACAGAGAAAGAGTGAGAGAGAATGAGAGAGATAGAGAGAGAGACAGAGAGAAACAGAGACAGAGTGAGAGAGACTGAGAAAGACAAAGAGAGACACAGAGAGAGACAGAGTGAGACAGAGAGATACGGAGATAGAGACACAGAGAGATACAGAGAGAGACAGAGAGAAACACATAGAGAGACTGAGAGAGACAGAAAGAGACAGAGAGAGATAGAGAGAGACAGAGAGAGACACAGAGAGAACAGAGAGAGAGACAGAGACAAAGAGAGAGACAGAGAGAGACAGAGACAGAGTGAGAGAGACAGTGAGAGACAAAGTGAGAGAGACAGAGAGAGACAGAGAGAGAGACAGAGAGAGATAGAGACAAATATAGAGAGACTGAGATAGACAGAGAGGGAGACAGAGAGAGACAGAGACAAAGATAGAGACAGACAGAGACAGAGACAGAGTGAGATAGACTGAGAGAGACAGAGAGAGACACAGAGAGAGACAGAGAGAGACAGAGAGAGACAGAGATAGAGACAGAGAGAGACAGAGAGAGAGACAAAGAGAGACAGAGAGAGACAAGGTGATATATAGAGAGAGACAGAAAGAGAGACACAGAGAGACAGAAAACAGACAAAGGGAGAGAAACAGAGAGAGTCAGAAAGAGACAGAGAGAGAGATAGAGAGAGACAGAGAGAGACACAGAGAGAGACAGATAGAGAGAAAGAGACAAAGAGAGAGACAGAGCGAGACAGAGACAGAGTGAGAGAGACTGAGAGACAGAGAGACAGAGAGAGACAGAGGCAAAGTGAGAGAGACTGAGATAGACAGAGATAGAAAGAGAGAGACGGAGACAAAGAGAGAGACAGAGAGAGACAGAGATAGAGACAGAGACAGAGAGAGACAGAGAGAGAAACAGAGACAATGAGAGAGACAGAGAGAGTCAGAACAGAGTGAGAGAGACTGAGAGAGACAGAGAGAGGGACAGAGAAAGACAGAGAGAGAGAGAAAGAGACAAAGAGAGAGACAGAGCGAGACAGAGACAGAGTGAGAGAGACTGAGAGACAGAGAGACAGAGAGAGACAGAGACAAATTGAGAGATACTGAGATAGACAGAGATAGACAGAGAGAGAAACAGAGACAATGAGAGAGACAGAGAGAGTCAGAACAGAGTGAGAGAGACTGAGAGAGACAGAGAGAGGGACAGAGAAAGACAGAGAGAGAGAGAAAGATTCAAAGAGAGAGACAGAGCGAGACAGAGACAGAGTGAGAGAGACTGAGAGACAGAGACACAGAGAGAGACAGAGACAAATTGAGAGATACTGAGATAGACAGAGATAGACAGAGAGAGACAGAGACAAAGTGAGAGACAGAGAGAGACAGAGACAGAGTGAGATAGACTGAGAGAGACAGGAAACAGACAAGGAGAGAAAGACAGAGACAGAAAGAGACAGAGATAGAGATAGAGAAAGACAGAGAAAGACACAGAGAGGGACAGAGAAAAGAGAGAGACAGAGAGAGACAGAGACATAGTGAGAGAGACTGAGAGAGACAGAGAGAGAGACAGAGACAGAGTGAGAGAGAATGAGAGAGACAGAGAGAGAGACAGAGACAGAGTGATAGAGACTGTGAGAGACAGAGAGACATAGACAAAGAAAGATACAGAGAGAGACAGAGACAGAGAGAGAGACTGAGAGAGACAGAGAGATACAGAGAGAGACAGAGAGAGACACAGAGAGAGACAGAGAGAGACAGAGAGAGACAGAGAGAGCCAGAGAGAGACAGATATAGAGACAGAGAGAAAGACAGAGAGAGACAGATAGATACAGAGAGAGACAGAGAGAGACACAGAGAGAGACAGAGAGAGACAGAAAGAGACAGAGAGAGAGATAGAGAGAGACAGAGAGAGACACATAGAGAGACAAAGAGATAGACAGAGACAAAGAGAGAGACAGAGAGAGAGACAGAGAGAGATAGAGACAAAGGGAGAGAGACTGAGATAGACAGAGAGAGATACAGAGAGAGACAGAGACAAAGAGAGAGACAGACAGAGACAGAGTGAGATAGACTGAGAGAGACAGAGAGAGACACAGAGAGAGACAGAGAGAGACAGAGATAGAGACAGAGAGGGACAGAGAGAGAGTCAGAGAGAGACAGAGAGAGACAGAGTGATACAGAGAGAGAAAAGAGACAAAGAGAGAGAGACAGAGAGAGACAGAAAGACAGAGTATGAGACAGAGACATAGAGAGAGAGAGCGATAGAGACAGAGTGAGAGAGACTGAAAGAGACAGAGAGAGACAGAGAGAGACAGAGTGATACAGAGGGAGAGACAGAAAGAGAGACATAGAGAGACAGAAAACAGACAAAGGGAGAGAAACAGAGAGAGACAGAAAGAGACAGAGAGAGAGATAGAGAGAGAGACAGAGAGAGACAGAGACAAAGAGAGAGACAGAGTGAGACAGAGACAGAGTGAGAGAGACTGATAGACAGAGAGACAGAGAGAGAGAGAGACAAAGTGAGAGAGACTGAGATAGACAGAGATAGACAGAGAGAGACAGAGACAAAGAGAGAGACAGAGAGAGACAGAGTGAGATAGACTGAGAGAGACAGAGAGAGACACACAGAGAGACAGAGAGAGACAGAGATAGGGACAGAGAAAGACAGAGAGAGACCGAGAGAGACAGAGAGAGACAGAGATAGAGACAGAGACAGAAAGAGACTGAGAGAGACAGAGAGAGAGACAGAGACAAAGAGAGAGACAGAGAGCGACAGACCAGAGTGAGAGAGACTGAGAGAGACAGAGAACGGGACAGAGAGAGACAGAGACAAAGTGAGAGAGACTGAGATAGACAGAGAGAGACATAGAGAGACAGAGACAAAGAGAGAGACAGAGAGAGACAGAGACTGAGTGAGATAGACAGAGAGAGAAAGAGAGAGACACAGAGAGAGACAGAGAGAGACAGAGATAGAGACAGAGAGAGACAGAGAGAGACAGAGAGAGACAGAGATAGAGACAGAGAGAGAGACAGAGAGAGAGACAGTGAGATACAGAGAGAGACAGAGAGAAAGAAACCGACAATGAGAGAGAGACAGAAAGAGACAGATAGAGAGATAGAGAGAGACATAGAGAGACACAGAAAGTAACAGACAAAAGACAGAGACAAAGAGAGAGACAGAGAAAGAGTGAGAGAGAATGAGAGAGACAGAGAGAGAGACAGAGAGAAACAGAGACAGAGTGAGAGAGACTGAGAAAGACAAAGAGAGACACAGAGAGAGACAGAGTGAGACAGAGAGATACGGAGATAGAGACACAGAGAGATACAGAGAGAGACAGAGAGAAACACATAGAGAGACTGAGAGAGACTTTATGAGACAGAGAGAGATAGAGAGAGACAGAGAGAGACACAGAGAGAACAGAGAGAGAGACAGAGACAAAGAGAGAGACAGAGAGAGACAGAGACAGAGTGAGAGAGACAGTGAGAGACAAAGAGAGAGGCAGAGAGACAGAGACAAAGTGAGAGAGACTGAGAAAGACAGAGTTAGAGAGACAGAGAGAGACAGAGACAAAGAGAGAGACAGACAGAGACAGAGACAGAGTGAGATAGCCTGAGAGAGACTGAGAGAGATACAGAGAGAGACAGAGAGGGAGAAAGAGACAGAAAGAAAACAGACTTAGCAAGAGAGACATAGAGAGACAGAAAGATACAGAGATAGAGAGAGACAAAGAAAGACACAGAGAGAGACAGTGAGAGACAGAGACAAAGAGAGAGACAGAGAGAGACAGAGACAGAGTGAGAGAGACTGAGAGAGAGACAGAGAGAAACAGAGAAAGATTGAGAGAGACTGAGAGAGACAGAGAGAGAGACAGAGAGAGACAGATACAAAGAGATAGACAGAGAGACACAGAGAGATACAGAGAGAGACAGAGAGAGACACAGAGAGAGATCGAGAGAGACAGAGAGAGACATAGAGAG
Source organism: Mus caroli (assembly GCF_978045245.1). NCBI lineage: Eukaryota > Metazoa > Chordata > Mammalia > Rodentia > Muridae > Mus > Mus caroli. The sequence goes on along the minus strand of NW_028227276.1, from coordinate 14,226,915 downwards.
ACAGGGAGAGACAGAGATAGAGACAGAGAGAGACAGAGAGAGACACAGAGAGAGACAGAGAGAGACACAGAGAGACTAAGATAGAGACAGAGAGAGAGACAGAGAGAGAGATAGAGAGAGACAGAGAGAGACAGAGAGAGACAGAGAGAGACAGAGATAGAGACAGAGAGAGAGACAGAGAGAGACAAAGAGAGAGACAGAGAGGGAGAGACAGAGAGAGAGACAGAGAGAGATAGAGAGAGAGACAGAGAGAGACAGAGAGAGACAGAGAGAGACACAGAGAGAGACAGAGAGAGCCAGAGAGAGAGTGAGAGAGACAGTGAGAGACAAAGAGAGAGGCAGAGAGACAGAGACAAAGTGAGAGAGACTGAGAAAGACAGAGTTAGAGAGACAGAGAGAGACAGAGACAAAGAGAGAGACAGACAGAGACAGAGACAGAGTGAGATAGCCTGAGAGAGACCGAGAGAGATACAGAGAGAGACAGAGAGGTAGAAAGAGACAGAAAGAAAACAGACTTAGCAAGAGAGACATAGAGAGACAGAAAGATACAGAGAGAGATAGAGAGAGACAAAGAAAGACACAGAGAGAGACAGTGAGAGACAGAGACAAAGAGAGAGACAGAGAGAGACAGAGACAGAGTGAGAGAGACTGAGAGAGAGACAGAGAGAAACAGAGAAAGATTGAGAGAGACTGAGAGAGACAGAGAGAGAGACAGAGAGAGACAGATACAAAGAGATAGACAGAGAGACACAGAGAGATACAGAGAGAGACAGAGAGAGACACAGAGAGAGATCGAGAGAGACAGAGAGAGACATAGAGAGACAGGGAGAGACAGAGATAGAGACAGAGAGAGACAGAGAGAGACACAGAGAGAGACAGAGAGAGACACAGAGAGACTAAGATAGAGACAGAGAGAGAGACAGAGAGAGAGATAGAGAGAGACAGAGAGAGACAGAGAAAGACAGAGAGAGACAGAGAGAGACAGAGATAGAGACAGAGAGAGAGACAGAGAGAGACAAAGAGAGAGACAGAGAGAGACAGAGAGGGAGAGACAGAGAGAGAGACAGAGAGAGATAGAGAGAGAGACTGAGAGAGACAGAGAGAGACAGAGAGAGACACAGAGAGAGACAGAGAGAGCCAGAGAGAGCCAGAGAGAGACAGAGCGAGAGATAGAGAGAGACTGAGAGAAACACAGAGAGAGACAGAGAGAGACAGAGACAAAGAGAGAGAGACAGAGAGAGACAGAGACAGAGTGAGAGAAACTGAGAGACAGAGAGACAGAGACAAAGTGAGAGAGACTGAGATAGACAGAGAGAGAGACAGAAAAAACAGAGACAAAGAGAGAGACAGAGAGAGACAGAGACAGAGTGAGATAGACAGAGATAGACAGAGAGATACAGAGAGAGACAGAGAGAGACACCGAGAGAGAGAGAGAGAGACACAGAGAGAGACAGAGAGAGACAGAGAGAGAGAAAGAGAGAAACAGAGAGACAGACAGAGAGAGAGAGAATACAGACAAAGGGAGAGAGACAGAGAGAGTCAAAAAGAGACAGTTAGAGAGATAGAGTGAGACAGAGAGAGACACAGAGAGAGACAGAGAGAGACAGAGACAAAGAGAGAGACAGAGAGAGACAGAGACAGAGTGAGCGAGACTGAGAGATACAGAGAGAGAGACAGAGAGAGACAGAGACAGAGTGATAGAGACTGAGAGAGACAGAGAGACATAGACAAAGAAAGATACAGAGAGAGACAGAGACAGAGAGAGAGACTGAGAGAGACAGAGAGATACAGAGAGAGACACAGAGAGAGACAGAGAGAGACAGAGAGAGACAGAGAGAGACAGAGATAGACAGAGAGAGACAGAGAGAAAGACAGAGAGAGACAGATAGATACAGATAGATACAGAGAGAGACACAGAGAGAGACAGAGAGAGACCGAAAGAGACAGAGAGAGATAGAGAGAGACAGAGAGAGACACAGAGAGAGACAAAGAGATAGACAGAGACAAAGAGAGAGACAGAGAGAGAGAGACAAAGTGAGAGAGACAGAGAGAGACAGAGAGAGAGACAGAGAGAGATAGAGACAAATATAGAGAGACTGAGATAGACAGAGAGGGAGACAGAGAGAGACAGAGACAAAGAGAGAGACAGACAGAGACAGAGACAGAGTGAGATAGACTGAGAGAGACAGAGAGAGACACAGAGAGAGACAGAGAGAGACAGAGTGAGACAGAGATAGAGACAGAGAGAGACAGAGAGAGAGACAAAGAGAGACAGAGAGAGACAAGGTGATATATAGAGAGAGACAGAAAGAGAGACAGAGAGAGACAGAAAACAGACAAAGGGAGAGAAACAGAGAGAGTCAGAAAGAGACAGAGAGAGAGATAGAGAGAGACAGAGAGAGACACAGAGAGAGACAGATAGAGAGAAAGAGACAAAGAGAGAGACAGAGCGAGACAGAGACAGAGTGAGAGAGACTGAGAGACAGAGAGACAGAGAGAGACAGAGACAAAGTGAGAGAGACTGAGATAGACAGAGATAGAAAGAGAGAGACGGAGACAAAGAGAGAGACAGAGAGAGACAGAGATAGAGACAGAGACAGAGAGAGACAGAGAGAGACAGAGAGAGAAACAGAGACAATGAGAGAGACAGAGAGAGTCAGAACAGAGTGAGAGAGACTGAGAGAGACAGAGAGAGGGACAGAGAAAGACAGAGAGAGAGAGAAAGAGACAAAGAGAGAGACAGAGCGAGATAGAGACAGAGTGAGAGAGACTGAGAGACAGAGAGACAGAGAGAGACAGAGACAAATTGAGAGATACTGAGATAGACAGAGATAGACAGAGAGAGACAGAGACAAAGAGAGAGACAGAGAGAGACAGAGACAGAGTGAGAGAGACAGTGAGAGACAAAGAGAGAGGCAGAGAGACAGAGACAAAGTGAGAGAGACTGAGAAAGACAGAGTTAGAGAGACAGAGAGAGACAGAGACAAAGAGAGAGACAGACAGAGACAGAGACAGAGTGAGATAGCCTGAGAGAGACCGAGAGAGATACAGAGAGAGACAGAGAGGTAGAAAGAGACAGAAAGAAAACAGACTTAGCAAGAGAGACATAGAGAGACAGAAAGATACAGAGAGAGATAGAGAGAGACAAAGAAAGACACAGAGAGAGACAGTGAGAGACAGAGACAAAGAGAGAGACAGAGAGAGACAGAGACAGAGTGAGAGAGACTGAGAGAGAGACAGAGAGAAACAGAGAAAGATTGAGAGAGACTGAGAGAGGCAGAGAGAGAGACAGAGAGAGACAGATACAAAGAGATAGACAGAGAGACACAGAGAGATACAGAGAGAGACAGAGAGACACAGAGAGAGACAGAGAGAGACAGAGAGAGACATAGAGAGACAGGGAGAGACAGAGATAGAGACAGAGAGAGACAGAGAGAGACACAGAGAGAGACAGAGAGAGACAGAGAGAGACTAAGATGGAGACAGAGAGAGAGACAGAGAGAGAGATAGAGAGAGACAGAGAGAGACAGAGAGAGACAGAGAGAGACAGAGAGAGACAGAGAGAGACAGAGATAGAGACAGAGAGAGAGACAGAGAGAGACAAAGAGAGAGACAGAGAGAGACAGAGAGGGAGAGACAGAGAGAGAGACAGAGAGAGATAGAGAGAGAGACTGAGAGAGACAGAGAGAGACAGAGAGAGACACAGAGAGAGACAGAGAGAGCCAGAGAGAGCCAGAGAGAGACAGAGCGAGAGATAGAGAGAGACAGAGAGAAACACAGAGAGAGACAGAGAGAGACAGAGACAAAGAGAGAGACAGAGAGAGACAGAGACAGAGTGAGAGAGACTGAGAGACAGAGAGACAGAGACAAAGTGAGAGAGACTGAGATAGACAGAGAGAGACAGAAAAAACAGAGACAAAGAGAGAGACAGAGAGAGACAGAGACAGAGTGAGAAAGACAGAGAGAGACAGAGAGATACAGAGAGAGACAGAGAGAGACACCGAGAGAGACAGAGAGAGAGACACACAGAGAGACAGAGAGAGACAGAGAGAGAGAAAGAGAGACAGAGAGAGAGACAGAGAGAGACAGAATACAGACAAAGGGAGAGAGACAGAGAGAGTCAAAAAGAGACAGTTAGAGAGATAGAGTGAGACAGAGAGAGACACAGAGAGAGACAGAGAGAGACAGAGAGAGACAGAGAGAGACAGAGATAGACAGAGAGAGACAGAGAGAAAGACAGAGAGAGACAGATAGATACAGAGAGAGACAGAGAGAGACACAGAGAGAGACAGAGAGAGACAGAAAGAGACAGAGAGAGATAGAGAGAGACAGAGAGAGACACAGAGAGAGACAAAGAGATAGACAGAGACAAAGAGAGAGACAGAGAGAGAGAGACAAAGTGAGAGAGACAGAGAGAGACAGATTGAGAGACAGAGAGAGATAGAGACAAAGTGAGAGAGACTGAGATAGACCGAGAGGGAGACAGAGAGAGACAGAGACAAAGAGAGAGACAGACAGAGACAGAGACAGAGTGAGATAGACTGAGAGAGACAGAGAGAGACATAGAGAGAGACAGAGAGAGACCGAGAGAGACAGAGATAGAGACAGAGAGAGACAGAGAGAGAGACAAAGAGAGACAGAGAGAGACAAGGTGATATATAGAGAGAGACAGAAAGAGAGACAGAGAGAGACAGAAAACAAACAAAGGGAGAGAAAGAGAGAGAGACAGAAAGACACAGAGAGAGATAGAGAGAGGCAGAGAGAGACACAGAGAGAGACAGAGAGAGAGAAAGAGATAAAGAGAGCGACAGAGCAAGACAGAGACAGAGTGAGAGAGACTGAGAGACAGAGAGACAGAGAGAGACAGAGACAAAGTGAGAGAGACTGAGATAGACAGAGATAGAAAGAGAGAGACGGAGACAAAGAGAGAGACAGAGAGAGACAGAGATAGAGACAGAGACAGAGAGAGACAGAGAGAGACAGTGAGAGAAACAGAGACAATGAGAGAGACAGAGAGAGACAGAACAGAGTGAGAGAGACTGAGAGAGACAGAGAGAGGGACAGAGAAAGACAGAGAGAGAGAAAGAGACAAAGAGAGAGACAGAGCGAGACAGAGATAGAGTGAGAGAGACTGAGAGACAGAGAGACAGTGAGAGACAGAGACAAATTGAGAGAGACTGAGATAGACAGAGATAGACAGAGAGAGACAGAGACAAAGAGAGAGACAGAGAGAGACAGAGACAGAGTGAGATAGACTGAGAGAGACAGAGAGAGACACAGAGAGAGACAGAGAGAGACAGAAAGAGACAGAGAGAGAGATAGAGAGAGACAGAGAGAGACACAGAGAGAAACAGAGTGAGACAGAGAGATACGGAGATAGAGACAGAGTGAGACAGAGAGAGAGACAGAGAGAGACAGAGATAGAGACAGAGAGAGACAGAGAGGGACAGAGAGAGACAGAGATAGAGATAGAGAGAGATAGACAGAGAGTGACAGAGAGAGAGACAGAGAGAGAGACAGAGACAGACAAAGAGAGATAGAGACAGAAAGAGACAGATAGAGAGATAGAGAGAGACAGAGAGAGACACAGAGAGAAACAGACTGAAGACAGAGACAAGGAGAGAGACAGAGTGAGAGAGAATGAGAGAGACAGAGAGAGAGACAGAGAGAAACAGAGACAGAGTGAGAGAGACTGAGAAAGACAGAGGGAGACACAGAGAGAGACAGAGTGAGACAGAGAGATACGGAGATAGAGACAGAGAGAGACAGAGAGAGAGACAGAGAGAGACAGAGAGATACAGAGAGAGACAGAGAGAGAGACAGAGAGAGACAGAGAGAGACAGAAAGAGACAGAGAGAGATAGAGAGAGACCAAGAAAGACACAGAGAGAGACAGAGAGAGACAGAGACATAGAGAGAGACAGAGAGAGACAGAGACAGAGTGAGAGAGACTTAGAGAGAGACAGAGAGAAACAGAGAAAGATTGTTAGAGACTGAGAGAGATAGAGAGAGAGACAGAGAGAGACAGATACAAAGAGATAGACAGAATGAGACAGAGAGATACAGAGAGAGACAGAGAGAGACACAGAGAGAGACTGAGAGAGACAGAGAGAGACATAGAGAGACAGAGAGAGACAGAGATAGAGAAAGAGAGAGACAGAGAGAGACACAGAGAGAGACAGAGAGAGACAGAGAGAGACTACGATAGAGACAGAGAGAGAGAGACAGAGAGAGACAGAGAGAGACAGAGAGAGAGACAGAGAGAGACAAAGAGAGAGACAGATAGAGAGACAGAGAGAGAGACTGACAGAGAAAGAGAGAGACAGATAGAGAGAAAGAGAGAGACAGAGAGAGACAGGGAGAGAGAGACAGAGAGAGAGAGACAGACAGAGACCGAAAATAGACAAAGAGAGAGAGAAAAAAGAGACAGAGAGAGAGATAGAGAGAGACAGCGATAGACACAGAGAGAGACACAGAGAGAGAGACAGAGAGATAGAGAGAGACAGAGAGAGACAGAGACAGAGTGAGAGAGACTGAGAGAGACAGAGAGAGACACAGATAGAGAGAGACAGAGAGAGACAGAGAGAGACAGAGAGATAAAGAGAGAGACAGAGAGAGAGACAGAGAGAGACACAGAGAGAGACAAAGAGATAGACAGAGACAAAGAGAGAGACAGAGAGACACAAAGACAAAGTGAGAGAGACAGAGAGGGACAGAGAGAGAGACAAAGAGAGACAGAAAGGAGACAAAGCAAGAGAGATAAAGAGAGACAGAAAGAGAGAGAGAGATAGAGAGACAGAAAAAGACACAGAGAGAGACAGAGACACAGAGACAAAGAGAGAGACAGAGACAAAGAGAGAGACAGAGAGAGACAGAGATATAGTGAGAGAGACTGATAGAGACAGAATGAGAGACAGAGAGAGAGAGATAGAGACAGAGAGAGACAGATAGAGACACAGAGAGACACAGAGAGAGATAGAGAGAGAGGTAGATAGAGAGAGACAAAGAGAGAGACAGAGAGAGACAAAGAGAGAGACAGAGAGAGAGACAGAGAGAGACAGAGAGAGATGGAGAGACAAGAGTGAGAGACAGAGAGAGACAGAGAGAGACACAGAGAGGGACAGAGAAAAGAGAGAGACAGAGAGAAACAGAGACAGAGTGAGAGAGACTGAGAGAGACAGAGAGAGACAGAGACAGAGTGAGTGAGATTGACAGAGACAGAGAGAGAGACAGAGAGGCAGAGATAAAGAGAGAGACACAGAGAGATAGAGACAAATTGAGAGAGACTGAGATAGACAGAGAGGGAGACAGAGAGAGACAGAGACAAAGAGAGAGACAGACAGAGACAGAGACAGAGTGAGATAGACTGAGAGAGACAGAGAGAGACACAGAGAGAGACAGAGAGAGACAGAGAGAGACAGAGATAGAGACAGAGAGAGACAGAGAGAGAGACAAAGAGAGACAGAGAGAGACAAGGTGATATATAGAGAGAGACAGAAAGAGAGACAGAGAGAGACAGAAAAACAGACAAAGGGAAAGAAACAGAGAGAGTCAGAAAGAGACAGAGAGAGAGATAGAGAGAGACAGAGAGAGACACAGAGAGAGACAGATAGAGAGAAAGAGACAAAGAGAGAGACAGAGCGAGACAGAGACAGAGTGAGAGAGACTGATAGACAGAGAGACAGAGAGAGACAGAGACAAAGTGAGAGAGACTGAGATAGACAGAGATAGAAAGAGAGAGACAGAGACAAAGAGAGAGACAGAGAGAGACAGAGATAGAGACAGAGACAGAGAGAGACAGAGAGAGACAGAGAGAGAAACAGAGACAATGAGAGAGACAGAGAGAGTCAGAACAGAGTGAGAGAGACTGAGAGAGACAGAGAGAGGGACAGAGAAAGACAGAGAGAGAGAGAAAGAGACAAAGAGAGAGACAGAGCGAGATAGAGACAGAGTGAGAGAGACTGAGAGACAGAGAGACAGAGAGAGACAGAGACAAATTGAGAGATACTGAGATAGACAGAGATAGACAGAGAGAGACAGAGACAAAGAGAGAGACAGAGAGAGACAGAGACAGAGTGAGAGAGACAGTGAGAGACAAAGAGAGAGGCAGAGAGACAGAGACAAAGTGAGAGAGACTGAGAAAGACAGAGTTAGAGAGACAGAGAGAGACAGAGACAAAGAGAGAGACAGACAGAGACAGAGTGAGATAGCCTGAGAGAGACCGAGAGAGATACAGAGAGAGACAGAGAGGTAGAAAGAGACAGAAAGAAAACAGACTTAGCAAGAGAGACATAGAGAGACAGAAAGATACAGAGAGAGATAGAGAGAGACAAAGAAAGACACAGAGAGAGACAGTGAGAGACAGAGACAAAGAGAGAGACAGAGAGAGACAGAGACAGAGTGAGAGAGACTGAGAGAGAAACAGAGAGAAACAGAGAAAGATTGAGAGAGACTGAGGGAGGCAGAGAGAGAGACAGAGAGAGACAGATACAAAGAGATAGACAGAGAGACACAGAGAGATACAGAGAGAGACAGAGAGAGACACAGAGAGAGATCGAGAGAGACAGAGAGAGACATAGAGAGACAGGGAGAGACAGAGATAGAGACAGAGAGAGACAGAGAGAGACACAGAGAGAGACAGAGAGAGACAGAGAGAGACTAAGATAGACACAGAGAGAGAGACAGAGAGAGATAGAGAGAGACAGAGAGAGACAGAGAGAGACAGAGAGAGACAGAGAGAGACAGAGAGAGACAGAGATAGAGACAGAGAGAGAGACAGAGAGAGACAAAGAGAGAGACAGAGAGAGACAGAGAGGGAGAGACAGAGAGAGAGACAGAGAGAGATAGAGAGAGAGACTGAGAGAGACAGAGAGAGACAGAGAGAGACACAGAGAGAGACAGAGAGAACCAGAGAGAGCCAGAGAGAGACAGAGCGAGAGATAGAGAGAGACAGAGAGAAACACAGAGAGAGACAGAGAGAGACAGAGACAAATAGAGAGACAGAGAGAGACAGAGACAGAGTTAGAGAGACTGAGAGACAGAGAGACAGAGACAAAGTGAGATAGACTGAGATAGACAGAGAGAGAGACAGAAAAAACAGAGACAAAGAGAGAGACAGAGAGAGACAGAGACAGAGTGAGAAAGACAGAGAGAGACAGAGAGATACAGAGAGAGACAGAGAGAGACACCGAGAGAGACAGAGAGAGAGACACACAGAGAGACAGAGAGAGACAGAGAGAGAGAGAAAGAGAGAGACAGAGAGAGAGACAGAGAGAGACAGAATACAGACAAAGGGAGAGAGACAGAGAGAGTCAAAAAGAGACAGTTAGAGAGATAGAGTGAGACAAAGAGAGACACAGAGAGAGACAGAGAGAGACAGAGAGAGACAGAGAGAGACAGAGATAGACAGAGAGAGACAGAGAGAAAGACAGAGAGAGACAGATAGATACAGAGAGAGACAGAGAGAGACACAGAGAGAGACAGAGAGAGACAGAAAGAGACAGAGAGAGATAGAGAGAGACAGAGAGAGACACAGAGAGAGACAAAGAGATAGACAGAGACAAAGAGAGAGACAGAGAGAGAGAGACAAAGTGAGAGAGACAGAGAGAGACAGAGAGAGAGACAGAGAGAGATAGAGACAAAGTGAGAGAGACTGAGATAGACCGAGAGGGAGACAGAGAGAGACAGAGACAAAGAGAGAGACAGACAGAGACAGAGACAGAGTGAGATAGACTGAGAGAGACAGAGAGAGACATAGAGAGAGACAGAGAGAGACCGAGAGAGACAGAGATAGAGACAGAGAGAGACAGAGAGAGAGACAAAGAGAGACAGAGAGAGACAAGGTGATATATAGAGAGAGACAGAAAGAGAGACAGAGAGAGACAGAAAACAGACAAAGGGAGAGAAACAGAGAGAGACAGAAAGAGACAGAGAGAGATAGAGAGAGACAGAGAGAGACACAGAGAGAGACAGAGAGAGAGAAAGAGACAAAGAGAGCGACAGAGCAAGACAGAGACAGAGTGAGAAAGACTGAGAGACAGAGAGACAGAGAGAGACAGAGACAAATTGAGAGAGACTGAGATAGACAGAGATAGACAGAGAGAGACAGAGACAAAGAGAGAGACAGAGAGAGACAGAGACAGAGTGAGATAGACTGAGAGAGACAGAGAGAGACACAGAGAGAGACAGAGAGAGACAGAAAGAGACAGAGAGAGAGATAGAGAGAGACAGAGAGATACACAGAGAGAAACAGAGTGAGACAGAGAGATACGGAGATAGAGACAGAGCGAGACAGAGAGAGAGACAGAGAGAGACAGAGATAGAGACAGAGAGAGACAGAGAGGGACAGAGAGAGACAGAGATAGAGATAGAGAGAGATAGACAGAGAGTGACAGAGAGAGAGAGAGACAGAGACAGACAAAGAGAGATAGAGACAGAAAGAGACAGAGAGATAGAGAGAGACAGAGAGAGACACAGAGAGAAACAGACTGAAGACAGAGACAAAGAGAGAGACAGAGTGAGAGAGAATGAGAGAGACAGAGAGAGAGACAGAGAGAAACAGAGACAGAGTGAGAGAGACTGAGAAAGACAGAGGGAGACACAGAGAGAGACAGAGTGAGACAGAGAGATACGGAGATAGAGACAGAGAGAGACAGAGAGAGAGACAGAGAGAGACAGAGAGATACAGAGAGAGACAGAGAGAGAGAGAGACAGAAAGAAAACAGACTTAGAGAGAGAGACAGAGAGAGACAGAAAGAGACAGAGAGAGATAGAGAGAGACCAGAAAGATACAGAGAGAGACAGAGAGAGACAGAGACAAAGAGAGAGACAGAGAGAGACAGAGACAGAGTGAGAGAGACTTAGAGAGAGACAGAGAGAAACAGAGAAAGATTGTTAGAGACTGAGAGAGATAGAGAGAGAGACAGAGAGAGACAGATACAAAGAGATAGACAGAATGAGACAGAGAGATACAGAGAGAGACAGAGAGAGACACAGAGAGAGACTGAGAGAGACAGAGAGAGACATAGAGAGACAGAGAGAGACAGAGATAGAGAAAGAGAGAGACAGAGAGAGACACAGAGAGAGACAGAGATAGAGAAAGAGAGAGACAGAGAGAGACACAGAGAGAGACAGAGAGAGACAGAGAGAGACTAAGATAGAGACAGAGAGACAGAGAGAGACAGAGAGAGACAGAGAGAGAGACAGAGAGAGACAAAGAGAGAGACAGATAGAGAGACAGAGAGAGAGACTGACAGAGAAAGAGAGAGACAGAAAGAGAGAAAGAGAGAGACAGAGAGAGACAGAGAGAGAGAGACAGACAGAGACCGAAAACAGACAAAGAGAGAGAGACAAAAGAGACAGAGAGAGAGATAGAGAGAGACAGCGAGAGACACAGAGAGAGACACAGAGAGAGAGACAGAGAGATAGAGAGAGACAGAGAGAGACAGAGACAGAGTGAGAGAGACTGAGAGAGACAGAGAGAGACACAGATAGAGAGAGACAGAGAGAGACAGAGAGAGACAGAGAGAGACAGAGAGAGACACAGAGAGAGACAGAGAGAGACAGAAAGAGACAGAGAGAGATAGAGAGAGACAGAGAGAGACACAGAGAGAGACAGAGAGAGACAGAGTGAGACAGAGATAGAGACAGAGAGAGACAGAGAGAGAGACAAAGAGAGACAGAGAGAGACAAGGTGATATATAGAGAGAAACAGAAAGAGAGACAGAGAGAGACAGAAAACAGACAAAGGGAGAGAAAGAGAGAGAGTCAGAAAGAGACAGAGAGAGAGATAGAGAGAGACAGAGAGAGACACAGAGAGAGACAGATAGAGAGAAAGAGACAAAGAGAGAGACAGAGCGAGACAGAGACAGAGTGAGAGAGACTGAGAGACAGAGAGACAGAGAGAGACAGAGACAAAGTGAGAGAGACTGAGATAGACAGAGATAGAAAGAGAGAGACGGAGACAAAGAGAGAGACAGAGAGAGACAGAGATAGAGACAGAGACAGAGAGAGACAGAGAGAGACAGAGAGAGAAACAGAGACAATGAGAGAGACAGAGAGAGTCAGAACAGAGTGAGAGAGACTGAGAGAGACAGAGAGAGGGACAGAGAAAGACAGAGAGAGAAAGAGACAAAGAGAGAGACAGAGCGAGATAGAGACAGAGTGAGAGAGACTGAGTGACAGAGAGACAGAGAGAGACAGAGACAAATTGAGAGATACTGAGATAGACAGAGATAGACAGAGAGAGACAGAGACAAAGAGAGAGACAGAGAGAGACAGAGACAGAGTGAGAGAGACAGTGAGAGACAAAGAGAGAGGCAGAGAGACAGAGACAAAGTGAGAGAGACTGAGAAAGACAGAGTTAGAGAGACAGAGAGAGACAGAGACAAAGAGAGAGACAGACAGAGACAGAGACAGAGTGAGATAGCCTGAGAGAGACCGAGAGAGATACAGAGAGAGACAGAGAGGTAGAAAGAGACAGAAAGAAAACAGACTTAGCAAGAGAGACATAGAGAGACAGAAAGATACAGAGAGAGATAGAGAGAGACAAAGAAAGACACAGAGAGAGACAGTGAGAGACAGAGACAAAGAGAGAGACAGAGAGAGACAGAGACAGAGTGAGAGAGACTGAGAGAGAGACAGATGGAAACAGAGAAAGATTGAGAGAGACTGAGAGAGGCAGAGAGAGAGACAGAGAGAGACAGATACAAAGAGATAGACAGAGAGACACAGAGAGATACAGAGAGAGACAGAGAGAGACACAGAGAGAGATTGAGAGAGACAGAGAGAGACATAGAGAGACAGGGAGAGACAGAGATAGAGACAGAGAGAGACAGAGAGAGACACAGAGAGAGACAGAGAGAGACAGAGAGAGACTAAGATAGAGACAGAGAGAGAGACAGAGAGAGAGATAGAGAGAGACAGAGAGAGACAGAGAGAGACAGAGAGAGACAGAGAGAGACAGAGATAGAGACAGAGAGAGAGACAGAGAGAGACAAAGAGAGAGACAGAGAGAGACAGAGAGGGAGAGACAGAGAGAGAGACAGAGAGAGATAGAGAGAGAGACTGAGAGAGACAGAGAGAGACAGAGAGAGACACAGAGAGAGACAGAGAGGGCCAGAGAGAGCCAGAGAGAGACAGAGCGAGAGATAGAGAGAGACAGAGAGAAACACAGAGAGAGACAGAGAGAGACAGAGACAAAGAGAGAGACAGAGAGAGACAGAGACAGAGTGAGAGAGACTGAGAGACAGAGAGACAGAGACAAAGTGAGAGAGACTGAGATAGACAGAGAGAGAGACAGAAAAAACAGAGACAAAGAGAGAGACAGAGAGAGACAGAGACAGAGTGAGAAAGACAGAGAGAGACAGAGAGATACAGAGAGAGACAGAGAGAGACACCGAGAGAGACAGAGAGAGAGACACACAGAGAGACAGAGAGAGACAGAGAGAGAGAAAGAGAGAGACAGAGAGAGAGACAGAGAGAGACAGAATACAGACAAAGGGAGAGAGACAGAGAGAGTCAAAAAGAGACAGTTAGAGAGAATGAGTGAGACAGAGAGAGACACAGAGAGAGACAGAGAGAGACAGAGAGAGACAGAGAGAGACAGAGATAGACAGAGAGAGACAGAGAGAAAGACAGAGAGAGACAGATAGATACAGAGAGAGACAGAGAGAGACACAGAGAGAGACAGAGAGAGACAGAAAGAGACAGAGAGAGATAGAGAGAGACAGAGAGAGACACAGAGAGAGACAAAGAGATAGACAGAGACAAAGAGAGAGACAGAGAGAGAGAGACAAAGTGAGAGAGACAGAGAGAGACAGAGAGAGAGACAGAGAGAGATAGAGACAAAGTGAGAGAGACTGAGATAGACCGAGAGGGAGACAGAGAGAGACAGAGACAAAGAGAGAGACAGACAGAGACAGAGACAGAGTGAGATAGACTGAGAGAGACAGAGAGAGACATAGAGAGAGACAGAGAGAGACCGAGAGAGACAGAGATAGAGACAGAGAGAGACAGAGAGAGAGACAAAGAGAGACAGAGAGAGACAAGGTGATATATAGAGAGAGACAGAAAGAGAGACAGAGAGAGACAGAAAACAAACAAAGGGAGAGAAAGAGAGAGAGACAGAAAGACACAGAGAGAGATAGAGAGAGGCAGAGAGAGACACAGAGAGAGACAGAGAGAGAGAAAGAGATAAAGAGAGCGACAGAGCAAGACAGAGACAGAGTGAGAGAGACTGAGAGACAGAGAGACAGAGAGAGACAGAGACAAAGTGAGAGAGACTGAGATAGACAGAGATAGAAAGAGAGAGACGGAGACAAAGAGAGAGACAGAGAGAGACAGAGATAGAGACAGAGACAGAGAGAGACAGAGAGAGACAGTGAGAGAAACAGAGACAATGAGAGAGACAGAGAGAGACAGAACAGAGTGAGAGAGACTGAGAGAGACAGAGAGAGGGACAGAAAAAGACAGAGAGAGAGAAAGAGACAAAGAGAGAGACAGAGCGAGACAGAGATAGAGTGAGAGAGACTGAGAGACAGAGAGACAGTGAGAGACAGAGACAAATTGAGAGAGACTGAGATAGACAGAGATAGACAGAGAGAGACAGAGACAAAGAGAGAGACAGAGAGAGACAGAGACAGAGTGAGATAGACTGAGAGAGACAGAGAGAGACACAGAGAGAGACAGAGAGAGACAGAAAGAGACAGAGAGAGAGATAGAGAGAGACAGAGAGAGACACAGAGAGAAACAGAGTGAGACAGAGAGATACGGAGATAGAGACAGAGTGAGACAGAGAGAGAGACAGAGAGAGACAGAGATAGAGACAGAGAGAGACAGAGAGGGACAGAGAGAGACAGAGATAGAGATAGAGAGAGATAGACAGAGAGTGACAGAGAGAGAGACAGAGAGAGAGACAGAGACAGACAAAGAGAGATAGAGACAGAAAGAGACAGATAGAGAGATAGAGAGAGACAGAGAGAGACACAGAGAGAAACAGACTGAAGACAGAGACAAGGAGAGAGACAGAGTGAGAGAGAATGAGAGAGACAGAGAGAGAGACAGAGAGAAACAGAGACAGAGTGAGAGAGACTGAGAAAGACAGAGGGAGACACAGAGAGAGACAGAGTGAGACAGAGAGATACGGAGATAGAGACAGAGAGAGACAGAGAGAGAGACAGAGAGAGACAGAGAGATACAGAGAGAGACAGAGAGAGAGACAGAGAGAGACAGAGAGAGACAGAAAGAGACAGAGAGAGATAGAGAGAGACCAAGAAAGACACAGAGAGAGACAGAGAGAGACAGAGACATAGAGAGAGACAGAGAGAGACAGAGACAGAGTGAGAGAGACTTAGAGAGAGACAGAGAGAAACAGAGAAAGATTGTTAGAGACTGAGAGAGATAGAGAGAGAGACAGAGAGAGACAGATACAAAGAGATAGACAGAATGAGACAGAGAGATACAGAGAGAGACAGAGAGAGACACAGAGAGAGACTGAGAGAGACAGAGAGAGACATAGAGAGACAGAGAGAGACAGAGATAGAGAAAGAGAGAGACAGAGAGAGACACAGAGAGAGACAGAGAGAGACAGAGAGAGACTACGATAGAGACAGAGAGAGAGAGAGAGACAGAGAGAGACAGAGAGAGACAGAGAGAGAGACAGAGAGAGACAAAGAGAGAGACAGATAGAGAGACAGAGAGAGAGACTGACAGAGAAAGAGAGAGACAGATAGAGAGAAAGAGAGAGACAGAGAGAGACAGGGAGAGAGAGACAGAGAGAGAGAGACAGACAGAGACCGAAAATAGACAAAGAGAGAGAGAAAAAAGAGACAGAGAGAGAGATAGAGAGAGACAGCGAGAGACACAGAGAGAGACACAGAGAGAGAGACAGAGAGATAGAGAGAGACAGAGAGAGACAGAGACAGAGTGAGAGAGACTGAGAGAGACAGAGAGAGACACAGATAGAGAGAGACAGAGAGAGACAGAGAGAGACAGAGAGATAAAGAGAGAGACAGAGAGAGAGACAGAGAGAGACACAGAGAGAGACAAAGAGATAGACAGAGACAAAGAGAGAGACAGAGAGACACAAAGACAAAGTGAGAGAGACAGAGAGGGACAGAGAGAGAGACAAAGAGAGACAGAAAGGAGACAAAGCAAGAGAGATAAAGAGAGACAGAAAGAGAGAGAGAGAGAGATAGAGAGACAGAAAAAGACACAGAGAGAGACAGAGACACAGAGACAAAGAGAGAGACAGAGACAAAGAGAGAGACAGAGAGAGACAGAGATATAGTGAGAGAGACTGATAGAGACAGAATGAGAGACAGAGAGAGACAGAGATAGAGACAGAGAGAGACAGATAGAGACACAGAGAGACACAGAGAGAGATAGAGAGAGAGGTAGATAGAGAGAGACAAAGAGAGAGACAGAGAGAGACAAAGAGAGAGACAGAGAGAGAGACAGAGAGAGACAGAGAGAGATGGAGAGACAAGAGTGAGAGACAGAGAGAGACAGAGAGAGACACAGAGAGGGACAGAGAAAAGAGAGAGACAGAGAGAAACAGAGACAGAGTGAGAGAGACTGAGAGAGACAGAGAGAGACAGAGACAGAGTGAGTGAGATTGAGAGAGACAGAGAGAGAGACAGAGAGGCAGAGATAAAGAGAGAGACACAGAGAGATAGAGACAAATTGAGAGAGACTGAGATAGACAGAGAGGGAGACAGAGAGAGACAGAGACAAAGAGAGAGACAGACAGAGACAGAGACAGAGTGAGATAGACTGAGAGAGACAGAGAGAGACACAGAGAGAGACAGAGAGAGACAGAGAGAGACAGAGATAGAGACAGAGAGAGACAGAGAGAGAGACAAAGAGAGACAGAGAGAGACAAGGTGATATATAGAGAGAGACAGAAAGAGAGACAGAGAGAGACAGAAAACAGACAAAGGGAGAGAAACAGAGAGAGTCAGAAAGAGACAGAGAGAGAGATAGAGAGAGACAGAGAGAGACACAGAGAGAGACAGATAGAGAGAAAGAGACAAAGAGAGAGACAGAGCGAGACAGAGACAGAGTGAGAGAGACTGATAGACAGAGAGACAGAGAGAGACAGAGACAAAGTGAGAGAGACTGAGATAGACAGAGATAGAAAGAGAGAGACAGAGACAAAGAGAGAGACAGAGAGAGACAGAGATAGAGACAGAGACAGAGAGAGACAGAGAGAGACAGAGAGAGAAACAGAGACAATGAGAGAGACAGAGAGAGTCAGAACAGAGTGAGAGAGACTGAGAGAGACAGAGAGAGGGACAGAGAAAGACAGAGAGAGAGAGAGAAAGAGACAAAGAGAGAGACAGAGCGAGATAGAGACAGAGTGAGAGAGACTGAGAGACAGAGAGACAGAGAGAGACAGAGACAAATTGAGAGATACTGAGATAGACAGAGATAGACAGAGAGAGACAGAGACAAAGAGAGAGACAGAGAGAGACAGAGACAGAGTGAGAGAGACAGTGAGAGACAAAGAGAGAGGCAGAGAGACAGAGACAAAGTGAGAGAGACTGAGAAAGACAGAGTTAGAGAGACAGAGAGAGACAGAGACAAAGAGAGAGACAGACAGAGACAGAGACAGAGTGAGATAGCCTGAGAGAGACCGAGAGAGATACAGAGAGAGACAGAGAGGTAGAAAGAGACAGAAAGAAAACAGACTTAGCAAGAGAGACATAGAGAGACAGAAAGATACAGAGAGAGATAGAGAGAGACAAAGAAAGACACAGAGAGAGACAGTGAGAGACAGAGACAAAGAGAGAGACAGAGAGAGACAGAGACAGAGTGAGAGAGACTGAGAGAGAAACAGAGAGAAACAGAGAAAGATTGAGAGAGACTGAGGGAGGCAGAGAGAGAGACAGAGAGAGACAGATACAAAGAGATAGACAGAGAGACACAGAGAGATACAGAGAGAGACAGAGAGAGACACAGAGAGAGATCGAGAGAGACAGAGAGAGACATAGAGAGACAGGGAGAGACAGAGATAGAGACAGAGAGAGACAGAGAGAGACACAGAGAGAGACAGAGAGAGACAGAGAGAGACTAAGATAGAGACAGAGAGAGAGACAGAGAGAGATAGAGAGAGACAGAGAGAGACAGAGAGAGACAGAGAGAGACAGAGAGAGACAGAGAGAGACAGAGATAGAGACAGAGAGAGAGACAGAGAGAGACAAAGAGAGAGACAGAGAGAGACAGAGAGGGAGAGACAGAGAGAGAGACAGAGAGAGATAGAGAGAGAGACTGAGAGAGACAGAGAGAGACAGAGAGAGACACAGAGAGAGACAGAGAGAACCAGAGAGAGCCAGAGAGAGACAGAGCAGGAGATAGAGAGAGACAGAGAGAAACACAGAGAGAGACAGAGAGAGACAGAGACAAATAGAGAGACAGAGAGAGACAGAGACAGAGTTAGAGAGACTGAGAGACAGAGAGACAGAGACAAAGTGAGATAGACTGAGATAGACAGAGAGAGAGACAGAAAAAACAGAGACAAAGAGAGAGACAGAGAGAGACAGAGACAGAGTGAGAAAGACAGAGAGAGACAGAGAGATACATAGAGAGACAGAGAGAGACACCGAGAGAGACAGAGAGAGAGACACACAGAGAGACAGAGAGAGACAGAGAGAGAGAAAGAGAGAGACAGAGAGAGAGACAGAGAGAGACAGAATACAGACAAAGGGAGAGAGACAGAGAGAGTCAAAAAGAGACAGTTAGAGAGATAGAGTGAGACAAAGAGAGACACAGAGAGAGACAGAGAGAGACAGAGAGAGACAGAGAGAGACAGAGATAGACAGAGAGAGACAGAGAGAAAGACAGAGAGAGACAGATAGATACAGAGAGAGACAGAGAGAGACACAGAGAGAGACAGAGAGAGACAGAAAGAGACAGAGAGAGATAGAGAGAGACAGAGAGAGACACAGAGAGAGACAAAGAGATAGACAGAGACAAAGAGAGAGACAGAGAGAGAGAGACAAAGTGAGAGAGACAGAGAGAGACAGAGAGAGAGACAGAGTGAGATAGAGACAAAGTGAGAGAGACTGAGATAGACCGAGAGGGAGACAGAGAGAGACAGAGACAAAGAGAGAGACAGACAGAGACAGAGACAGAGTGAGATAGACTGAGAGAGACAGAGAGAGACATAGAGAGAGACAGAGAGAGACCGAGAGATACAGAGATAGAGACAGAGAGAGACAGAGAGAGAGACAAAGAGAGACAGAGAGAGACAAGGTGATATATAGAGAGAGACAGAAAGAGAGACAGAGAGAGACAGAAAACAGACAAAGGGAGAGAAACAGAGAGAGACAGAAAGAGACAGAGAGAGATAGAGAGAGACAGAGAGAGACACAGAGAGAGACAGAGAGAGAGAAAGAGACAAAGAGTGCGACAGAGCAAGACAGAGACAGAGTGAGAAAGACTGAGAGACAGAGAGACAGAGAGAGACAGAGACAAATTGAGAGAGACTGAGATAGACAGAGATAGACAGAGAGAGACAGAGACAAAGAGAGAGACAGAGAGAGACAGAGACAGAGTGAGATAGACTGAGAGAGACAGAGAGAGACACAGAGAGAGACAGAGAGAGACAGAAAGAGACAGAGAGAGAGATAGAGAGAGACAGAGAGATACACAGAGAGAAACAGAGTGAGACAGAGAGATACGGAGATAGAGACAGAGCGAGACAGAGAGAGAGACAGAGAGAGACAGAGATAGAGACAGAGAGAGACAGAGAGGGACAGAGAGAGACAGAGATAGAGATAGAGAGAGATAGACAGAGAGTGACAGAGAGAGAGAGAGACAGAGACAGACAAAGAGAGATAGAGACAGAAAGAGACAGAGAGATAGAGAGAGACAGAGAGAGACACAGAGAGAAACAGACTGAAGACAGAGACAAAGAGAGAGACAGAGTGAGAGAGAATGAGAGAGACAGAGAGAGAGACAGAGAGAAACAGAGACAGAGTGAGAGAGACTGAGAAAGACAGAGGGAGACACAGAGAGAGACAGAGTGAGACAGAGAGATACGGAGATAGAGACAGAGAGAGACAGAGAGAGAGACAGAGAGAGACAGAGAGATACAGAGAGAGACAGAGAGAGAGAGAGACAGAAAGAAAACAGACTTAGAGAGAGAGACAGAGAGAGACAGAAAGAGACAGAGAGAGATAGAGAGAGACCAGAAAGATACAGAGAGAGACAGAGAGAGACAGAGACAAAGAGAGAGACAGAGAGAGACAGAGACAGAGTGAGAGAGACTTAGAGAGAGACAGAGAGAAACAGAGAAAGATTGTTAGAGACTGAGAGAGATAGAGAGAGAGACAGAGAGAGACAGATACAAAGAGATAGACAGAATGAGACAGAGAGATACAGAGAGAGACAGAGAGAGACACAGAGAGAGACTGAGAGAGACAGAGAGAGACATAGAGAGACAGAGAGAGACAGAGATAGAGAAAGAGAGAGACAGAGAGAGACACAGAGAGAGACAGAGATAGAGAAAGAGAGAGACAGAGAGAGACACAGAGAGAGACAGAGAGAGACAGAGAGAGACTAAGATAGAGACAGAGAGAGAGACAGAGAGAGACAGAGAGAGACAGAGAGAGAGACAGAGAGAGACAAAGAGAGAGACAGATAGAGAGACAGAGAGAGAGACTGACAGAGAAAGAGAGAGACAGAAAGAGAGAAAGAGAGAGACAGAGAGAGACAGAGAGAGAGAGACAGACAGAGACCGAAAACAGACAAAGAGAGAGAGACAAAAGAGACAGAGAGAGAGATAGAGAGAGACAGCGAGAGACACAGAGAGAGACACAGAGAGAGAGACAGAGAGATAGAGAGAGACAGAGAGAGACAGAGACAGAGTGAGAGAGACTGAGAGAGACAGAGAGAGACACAGATAGAGAGAGACAGAGAGAGACAGAGAGAGACAGAGAGAGACAGAGAGAGACACAGAGAGAGACAGAGAGAGACAGAAAGAGACAGAGAGAGATAGAGAGAGACAGAGAGAGACACAGAGAGAGACAGAGAGAGACAGAGTGAGACAGAGATAGAGACAGAGAGAGACAGAGAGAGAGACAAAGAGAGACAGAGAGAGACAAGGTGATATATAGAGAGAAACAGAAAGAGAGACAGAGAGAGACAGAAAACAGACAAAGGGAGAGAAAGAGAGAGAGTCAGAAAGAGACAGAGAGAGAGATAGAGAGAGACAGAGAGAGACACAGAGAGAGACAGATAGAGAGAAAGAGACAAAGAGAGAGACAGAGCGAGACAGAGACAGAGTGAGAGAGACTGAGAGACAGAGAGACAGAGAGAGACAGAGACAAAGTGAGAGAGACTGAGATAGACAGAGATAGAAAGAGAGAGACGGAGACAAAGAGAGAGACAGAGAGAGACAGAGATAGAGACAGAGACAGAGAGAGACAGAGAGAGACAGAGAGAGAAACAGAGACAATGAGAGAGACAGAGAGAGTCAGAACAGAGTGAGAGAGACTGAGAGAGACAGAGAGAGGGACAGAGAAAGACAGAGAGAGAGAGAAAGAGACAAAGAGAGAGACAGAGCGAGATAGAGACAGAGTGAGAGAGACTGAGTGACAGAGAGACAGAGAGAGACAGAGACAAATTGAGAGATACTGAGATAGACAGAGATAGACAGAGAGAGACAGAGACAAAGAGAGAGACAGAGAGAGACAGAGACAGAGTGAGAGAGACAGTGAGAGACAAAGAGAGAGGCAGAGAGACAGAGACAAAGTGAGAGAGACTGAGAAAGACAGAGTTAGAGAGACAGAGAGAGACAGAGACAAAGAGAGAGACAGACAGAGACAGAGACAGAGTGAGATAGCCTGAGAGAGACCGAGAGAGATACAGAGAGAGACAGAGAGGTAGAAAGAGACAGAAAGAAAACAGACTTAGCAAGAGAGACATAGAGAGACAGAAAGATACAGAGAGAGATAGAGAGAGACAAAGAAAGACACAGAGAGAGACAGTGAGAGACAGAGACAAAGAGAGAGACAGAGAGAGACAGAGACAGAGTGAGAGAGACTGAGAGAGAAACAGAGAGAAACAGAGAAAGATTGAGAGAGACTGAGGGAGGCAGAGAGAGAGACAGAGAGAGACAGATACAAAGAGATAGACAGAGAGACACAGAGAGATACAGAGAGAGACAGAGAGAGACACAGAGAGAGATCGAGAGAGACAGAGAGAGACATAGAGAGACAGGGAGAGACAGAGATAGAGACAGAGAGAGACAGAGAGAGACACAGAGAGAGACAGAGAGAGACAGAGAGAGACTAAGATAGAGACAGAGAGAGAGACAGAGAGAGATAGAGAGAGACAGAGAGAGACAGAGAGAGACAGAGAGAGACAGAGAGAGACAGAGAGAGACAGAGATAGAGACAGAGAGAGAGACAGAGAGAGACAAAGAGAGAGACAGAGAGAGACAGAGAGGGAGAGACAGAGAGAGAGACAGAGAGAGATAGAGAGAGAGACTGAGAGAGACAGAGAGAGACAGAGAGAGACACAGAGAGAGACAGAGAGAACCAGAGAGAGCCAGAGAGAGACAGAGCAGGAGATAGAGAGAGACAGAGAGAAACACAGAGAGAGACAGAGAGAGACAGAGACAAATAGAGAGACAGAGAGAGACAGAGACAGAGTTAGAGAGACTGAGAGACAGAGAGACAGAGACAAAGTGAGATAGACTGAGATAGACAGAGAGAGAGACAGAAAAAACAGAGACAAAGAGAGAGACAGAGAGAGACAGAGACAGAGTGAGAAAGACAGAGAGAGACAGAGAGATACATAGAGAGACAGAGAGAGACACCGAGAGAGACAGAGAGAGAGACACACAGAGAGACAGAGAGAGACAGAGAGAGAGAAAGAGAGAGACAGAGAGAGAGACAGAGAGAGACAGAATACAGACAAAGGGAGAGAGACAGAGAGAGTCAAAAAGAGACAGTTAGAGAGATAGAGTGAGACAAAGAGAGACACAGAGAGAGACAGAGAGAGACAGAGAGAGACAGAGAGAGACAGAGATAGACAGAGAGAGACAGAGAGAAAGACAGAGAGAGACAGATAGATACAGAGAGAGACAGAGAGAGACACAGAGAGAGACAGAGAGAGACAGAAAGAGACAGAGAGAGATAGAGAGAGACAGAGAGAGACACAGAGAGAGACAAAGAGATAGACAGAGACAAAGAGAGAGACAGAGAGAGAGAGACAAAGTGAGAGAGACAGAGAGAGACAGAGAGAGAGACAGAGTGAGATAGAGACAAAGTGAGAGAGACTGAGATAGACCGAGAGGGAGACAGAGAGAGACAGAGACAAAGAGAGAGACAGACAGAGACAGAGACAGAGTGAGATAGACTGAGAGAGACAGAGAGAGACATAGAGAGAGACAGAGAGAGACCGAGAGATACAGAGATAGAGACAGAGAGAGACAGAGAGAGAGACAAAGAGAGACAGAGAGAGACAAGGTGATATATAGAGAGAGACAGAAAGAGAGACAGAGAGAGACAGAAAACAGACAAAGGGAGAGAAACAGAGAGAGACAGAAAGAGACAGAGAGAGATAGAGAGAGACAGAGAGAGACACAGAGAGAGACAGAGAGAGAGAAAGAGACAAAGAGTGCGACAGAGCAAGACAGAGACAGAGTGAGAAAGACTGAGAGACAGAGAGACAGAGAGAGACAGAGACAAATTGAGAGAGACTGAGATAGACAGAGATAGACAGAGAGAGACAGAGACAAAGAGAGAGACAGAGAGAGACAGAGACAGAGTGAGATAGACTGAGAGAGACAGAGAGAGACACAGAGAGAGACAGAGAGAGACAGAAAGAGACAGAGAGAGAGATAGAGAGAGACAGAGAGATACACAGAGAGAAACAGAGTGAGACAGAGAGATACGGAGATAGAGACAGAGCGAGACAGAGAGAGAGACAGAGAGAGACAGAGATAGAGACAGAGAGAGACAGAGAGGGACAGAGAGAGACAGAGATAGAGATAGAGAGAGATAGACAGAGAGTGACAGAGAGAGAGAGAGACAGAGACAGACAAAGAGAGATAGAGACAGAAAGAGACAGAGAGATAGAGAGAGACAGAGAGAGACACAGAGAGAAACAGACTGAAGACAGAGACAAAGAGAGAGACAGAGTGAGAGAGAATGAGAGAGACAGAGAGAGAGACAGAGAGAAACAGAGACAGAGTGAGAGAGACTGAGAAAGACAGAGGGAGACACAGAGAGAGACAGAGTGAGACAGAGAGATACGGAGATAGAGACAGAGAGAGACAGAGAGAGAGACAGAGAGAGACAGAGAGATACAGAGAGAGACAGAGAGAGAGAGAGACAGAAAGAAAACAGACTTAGAGAGAGAGACAGAGAGAGACAGAAAGAGACAGAGAGAGATAGAGAGAGACCAGAAAGATACAGAGAGAGACAGAGAGAGACAGAGACAAAGAGAGAGACAGAGAGAGACAGAGACAGAGTGAGAGAGACTTAGAGAGAGACAGAGAGAAACAGAGAAAGATTGTTAGAGACTGAGAGAGATAGAGAGAGAGACAGAGAGAGACAGATACAAAGAGATAGACAGAATGAGACAGAGAGATACAGAGAGAGACAGAGAGAGACACAGAGAGAGACTGAGAGAGACAGAGAGAGACATAGAGAGACAGAGAGAGACAGAGATAGAGAAAGAGAGAGACAGAGAGAGACACAGAGAGAGACAGAGATAGAGAAAGAGAGAGACAGAGAGAGACACAGAGAGAGACAGAGAGAGACAGAGAGAGACTAAGATAGAGACAGAGAGAGAGACAGAGAGAGACAGAGAGAGACAGAGAGAGAGACAGAGAGAGACAAAGAGAGAGACAGATAGAGAGACAGAGAGAGAGACTGACAGAGAAAGAGAGAGACAGAAAGAGAGAAAGAGAGAGACAGAGAGAGACAGAGAGAGAGAGACAGACAGAGACCGAAAACAGACAAAGAGAGAGAGACAAAAGAGACAGAGAGAGAGATAGAGAGAGACAGCGAGAGACACAGAGAGAGACACAGAGAGAGAGACAGAGAGATAGAGAGAGACAGAGAGAGACAGAGACAGAGTGAGAGAGACTGAGAGAGACAGAGAGAGACACAGATAGAGAGAGACAGAGAGAGACAGAGAGAGACAGAGAGAGACAGAGAGAGACACAGAGAGAGACAGAGAGAGACAGAAAGAGACAGAGAGAGATAGAGAGAGACAGAGAGAGACACAGAGAGAGACAGAGAGAGACAGAGTGAGACAGAGATAGAGACAGAGAGAGACAGAGAGAGAGACAAAGAGAGACAGAGAGAGACAAGGTGATATATAGAGAGAAACAGAAAGAGAGACAGAGAGAGACAGAAAACAGACAAAGGGAGAGAAAGAGAGAGAGTCAGAAAGAGACAGAGAGAGAGATAGAGAGAGACAGAGAGAGACACAGAGAGAGACAGATAGAGAGAAAGAGACAAAGAGAGAGACAGAGCGAGACAGAGACAGAGTGAGAGAGACTGAGAGACAGAGAGACAGAGAGAGACAGAGACAAAGTGAGAGAGACTGAGATAGACAGAGATAGAAAGAGAGAGACGGAGACAAAGAGAGAGACAGAGAGAGACAGAGATAGAGACAGAGACAGAGAGAGACAGAGAGAGACAGAGAGAGAAACAGAGACAATGAGAGAGACAGAGAGAGTCAGAACAGAGTGAGAGAGACTGAGAGAGACAGAGAGAGGGACAGAGAAAGACAGAGAGAGAGAGAAAGAGACAAAGAGAGAGACAGAGCGAGATAGAGACAGAGTGAGAGAGACTGAGTGACAGAGAGACAGAGAGAGACAGAGACAAATTGAGAGATACTGAGATAGACAGAGATAGACAGAGAGAGACAGAGACAAAGAGAGAGACAGAGAGAGACAGAGACAGAGTGAGAGAGACAGTGAGAGACAAAGAGAGAGGCAGAGAGACAGAGACAAAGTGAGAGAGACTGAGAAAGACAGAGTTAGAGAGACAGAGAGAGACAGAGACAAAGAGAGAGACAGACAGAGACAGAGACAGAGTGAGATAGCCTGAGAGAGACCGAGAGAGATACAGAGAGAGACAGAGAGGTAGAAAGAGACAGAAAGAAAACAGACTTAGCAAGAGAGACATAGAGAGACAGAAAGATACAGAGAGAGATAGAGAGAGACAAAGAAAGACACAGAGAGAGACAGTGAGAGACAGAGACAAAGAGAGAGACAGAGAGAGACAGAGACAGAGTGAGAGAGACTGAGAGAGAGACAGAGAGAAACAGAGAAAGATTGAGAGAGACTGAGAGAGGCAGAGAGAGAGACAGAGAGAGACAGATACAAAGAGATAGACAGAGAGACACAGAGAGATACAGAGAGAGACAGAGAGAGACACAGAGAGAGATTGAGAGAGACAGAGAGAGACATAGAGAGACAGGGAGAGACAGAGATAGAGACAGAGAGAGACAGAGAGAGACACAGAGAGAGACAGAGAGAGACAGAGAGAGACTAAGATAGAGACAGAGAGAGAGACAGAGAGAGAGATAGAGAGAGACAGAGAGAGACAGAGAGAGACAGAGAGAGACAGAGAGAGACAGAGAGAGACAGAGATAGAGACAGAGAGAGAGACAGAGAGAGACAAAGAGAGAGACAGAGAGAGACAGAGAGGGAGAGACAGAGAGAGAGACAGAGAGAGATAGAGAGAGAGACTGAGAGAGACAGAGAGAGACAGAGAGAGACACAGAGAGAGACAGAGAGAGCCAGAGAGAGCCAGAGAGAGACAGAGCGAGAGATAGAGAGAGACAGAGAGAAACACAGAGAGAGACAGAGAGAGACAGAGACAAAGAGAGAGACAGAGAGAGACAGAGACAGAGTGAGAGAGACTGAGAGACAGAGAGACAGAGACAAAGTGAGAGAGACTGAGATAGACAGAGAGAGAGACAGAAAAAACAGAGACAAAGAGAGAGACAGAGAGAGACAGAGACAGAGTGAGAAAGACAGAGAGAGACAGAGAGATACAGAGAGAGACAGAGAGAGACACCGAGAGAGACAGAGAGAGAGACACACAGAGAGACAGAGAGAGACAGAGAGAGAGAAAGAGAGAGACAGAGAGAGAGACAGAGAGAGACAGAATACAGACAAAGGGAGAGAGACAGAGAGAGTCAAAAAGAGACAGTTAGAGAGATAGAGTGAGACAGAGAGAGACACAGAGAGAGACAGAGAGAGACAGAGAGAGACAGAGAGAGACAGAGATAGACAGAGAGAGACAGAGAGAAAGACAGAGAGAGACAGATAGATACAGAGAGAGACAGAGAGAGACACAGAGAGAGACAGAGAGAGACAGAAAGAGACAGAGAGAGATAGAGAGAGACAGAGAGAGACACAGAGAGAGACAAAGAGATAGACAGAGACAAAGAGAGAGACAGAGAGAGAGAGACAAAGTGAGAGAGACAGAGAGAGACAGAGAGAGAGACAGAGAGAGATAGAGACAAAGTGAGAGAGACTGAGATAGACCGAGAGGGAGACAGAGAGAGACAGAGACAAAGAGAGAGACAGACAGAGACAGAGACAGAGTGAGATAGACTGAGAGAGACAGAGAGAGACATAGAGAGAGACAGAGAGAGACCGAGAGAGACAGAGATAGAGACAGAGAGAGACAGAGAGAGAGACAAAGAGAGACAGAGAGAGACAAGGTGATATATAGAGAGAGACAGAAAGAGAGACAGAGAGAGACAGAAAACAAACAAAGGGAGAGAAAGAGAGAGAGACAGAAAGACACAGAGAGAGATAGAGAGAGGCAGAGAGAGACACAGAGAGAGACAGAGAGAGAGAAAGAGATAAAGAGAGCGACAGAGCAAGACAGAGACAGAGTGAGAGAGACTGAGAGACAGAGAGACAGAGAGAGACAGAGACAAAGTGAGAGAGACTGAGATAGACAGAGATAGAAAGAGAGAGACGGAGACAAAGAGAGAGACAGAGAGAGACAGAGATAGAGACAGAGACAGAGAGAGACAGAGAGAGACAGTGAGAGAAACAGAGACAATGAGAGAGACAGAGAGAGACAGAACAGAGTGAGAGAGACTGAGAGAGACAGAGAGAGGGACAGAAAAAGACAGAGAGAGAGAAAGAGACAAAGAGAGAGACAGAGCGAGACAGAGATAGAGTGAGAGAGACTGAGAGACAGAGAGACAGTGAGAGACAGAGACAAATTGAGAGAGACTGAGATAGACAGAGATAGACAGAGAGAGACAGAGACAAAGAGAGAGACAGAGAGAGACAGAGACAGAGTGAGATAGACTGAGAGAGACAGAGAGAGACACAGAGAGAGACAGAGAGAGACAGAAAGAGACAGAGAGAGAGATAGAGAGAGACAGAGAGAGACACAGAGAGAAACAGAGTGAGACAGAGAGATACGGAGATAGAGACAGAGTGAGACAGAGAGAGAGACAGAGAGAGACAGAGATAGAGACAGAGAGAGACAGAGAGGGACAGAGAGAGACAGAGATAGAGATAGAGAGAGATAGACAGAGAGTGACAGAGAGAGAGACAGAGAGAGAGACAGAGACAGACACAGAGAGATAGAGACAGAAAGAGACAGATAGAGAGATAGAGAGAGACAGAGAGAGACACAGAGAGAAACAGACTGAAGACAGAGACAAGGAGAGAGACAGAGTGAGAGAGAATGAGAGAGACAGAGAGAGAGACAGAGAGAAACAGAGACAGAGTGAGAGAGACTGAGAAAGACAGAGGGAGACACAGAGAGAGACAGAGTGAGACAGAGAGATACGGAGATAGAGACAGAGAGAGACAGAGAGAGAGACAGAGAGAGACAGAGAGATACAGAGAGAGACAGAGAGAGAGACAGAGAGAGACAGAGAGAGACAGAAAGAGACAGAGAGAGATAGAGAGAGACCAAGAAAGACACAGAGAGAGACAGAGAGAGACAGAGACATAGAGAGAGACAGAGAGAGACAGAGACAGAGTGAGAGAGACTTAGAGAGAGACAGAGAGAAACAGAGAAAGATTGTTAGAGACTGAGAGAGATAGAGAGAGAGACAGAGAGAGACAGATACAAAGAGATAGACAGAATGAGACAGAGAGATACAGAGAGAGACAGAGAGAGACACAGAGAGAGACTGAGAGAGACAGAGAGAGACATAGAGAGACAGAGAGAGACAGAGATAGAGAAAGAGAGAGACAGAGAGAGACACAGAGAGAGACAGAGAGAGACAGAGAGAGACTACGATAGAGACAGAGAGAGAGAGAGAGACAGAGAGAGACAGAGAGAGACAGAGAGAGAGACAGAGAGAGACAAAGAGAGAGACAGATAGAGAGACAGAGAGAGAGACTGACAGAGAAAGAGAGAGACAGATAGAGAGAAAGAGAGAGACAGAGAGAGACAGGGAGAGAGAGACAGAGAGAGAGAGACAGACAGAGACCGAAAATAGACAAAGAGAGAGAGAAAAAAGAGACAGAGAGAGAGATAGAGAGAGACAGCGATAGACACAGAGAGAGACACAGAGAGAGAGACAGAGAGATATAGAGAGAGACAGAGAGAGACAGAGACAGAGTGAGAGAGACTGAGAGAGACAGAGAGAGACACAGATAGAGAGAGACAGAGAGAGACAGAGAGAGACAGAGAGATAAAGAGAGAGACAGAGAGAGAGACAGAGAGAGACACAGAGAGAGACAAAGAGATAGACAGAGACAAAGAGAGAGACAGAGAGACACAAAGACAAAGTGAGAGAGACAGAGAGGGACAGAGAGAGAGACAAAGAGAGACAGAAAGGAGACAAAGCAAGAGAGATAAAGAGAGACAGAAAGAGAGAGAGAGATAGAGAGACAGAAAAAGACACAGAGAGAGACAGAGACACAGAGACAAAGAGAGAGACAGAGACAAAGAGAGAGACAGAGAGAGACAGAGATATAGTGAGAGAGACTGATAGAGACAGAATGAGAGACAGAGAGAGACAGAGATAGAGACAGAGAGAGACAGATAGAGACACAGAGAGACACAGAGAGAGATAGAGAGAGAGGTAGATAGAGAGAGACAAAGAGAGAGACAGAGATAGACAAAGAGAGAGACAGAGAGAGAGACAGAGAGAGACAGAGAGAGATGGAGAGACAAGAGTGAGAGACAGAGAGAGACAGAGAGAGACACAGAGAGGGACAGAGAAAAGAGAGAGACAGAGAGAAACAGAGACAGAGTGAGAGAGACTGAGAGAGACAGAGAGAGACAGAGACAGAGTGAGTGAGATTGAGAGAGACAGAGAGAGAGACAGAGAGGCAGAGATAAAGAGAGAGACACAGAGAGATAGAGACAAATTGAGAGAGACTGAGATAGACAGAGAGGGAGACAGAGAGAGACAGAGACAAAGAGAGAGACAGACAGAGACAGAGACAGAGTGAGATAGACTGAGAGAGACAGAGAGAGACACAGAGAGAGACAGAGAGAGACAGAGAGAGACAGAGATAGAGACAGAGAGAGACAGAGAGAGAGACAAAGAGAGACAGAGAGAGACAAGGTGATATATAGAGAGAGACAGAAAGAGAGACAGAGAGAGACAGAAAACAGACAAAGGGAGAGAAACAGAGAGAGTCAGAAAGAGACAGAGAGAGAGATAGAGAGAGACAGAGAGAGACACAGAGAGAGACAGATAGAGAGAAAGAGACAAAGAGAGAGACAGAGCGAGACAGAGACAGAGTGAGAGAGACTGATAGACAGAGAGACAGAGAGAGACAGAGACAAAGTGAGAGAGACTGAGATAGACAGAGATAGAAAGAGAGAGACAGAGACAAAGAGAGAGACAGAGAGAGACAGAGATAGAGACAGAGACAGAGAGAGACAGAGAGAGACAGAGAGAGAAACAGAGACAATGAGAGAGACAGAGAGAGTCAGAACAGAGTGAGAGAGACTGAGAGAGACAGAGAGAGGGACAGAGAAAGACAGAGAGAGAGAGAAAGAGACAAAGAGAGAGACAGAGCGAGATAGAGACAGAGTGAGAGAGACTGAGAGACAGAGAGACAGAGAGAGACAGAGACAAATTGAGAGATACTGAGATAGACAGAGATAGACAGAGAGAGACAGAGACAAAGAGAGAGACAGAGAGAGACAGAGACAGAGTGAGAGAGACAGTGAGAGACAAAGAGAGAGGCAGAGAGACAGAGACAAAGTGAGAGAGACTGAGAAAGACAGAGTTAGAGAGACAGAGAGAGACAGAGACAAAGAGAGAGACAGACAGAGACAGAGACAGAGTGAGATAGCCTGAGAGAGACCGAGAGAGATACAGAGAGAGACAGAGAGGTAGAAAGAGACAGAAAGAAAACAGACTTAGCAAGAGAGACATAGAGAGACAGAAAGATACAGAGAGAGATAGAGAGAGACAAAGAAAGACACAGAGAGAGACAGTGAGAGACAGAGACAAAGAGAGAGACAGAGAGAGACAGAGACAGAGTGAGAGAGACTGAGAGAGAAACAGAGAGAAACAGAGAAAGATTGAGAGAGACTGAGGGAGGCAGAGAGAGAGACAGAGAGAGACAGATACAAAGAGATAGACAGAGAGACACAGAGAGATACAGAGAGAGACAGAGAGAGACACAGAGAGAGATCGAGAGAGACAGAGAGAGACATAGAGAGACAGGGAGAGACAGAGATAGAGACAGAGAGAGACAGAGAGAGACACAGAGAGAGACAGAGAGAGACAGAGAGAGACTAAGATAGAGACAGAGAGAGAGACAGAGAGAGAGATAGAGAGAGACAGAGAGAGACAGAGAGAGACAGAGAGAGACAGAGAGAGACAGAGAGAGACAGAGATAGAGACAGAGAGAGAGACAGAGAGAGACAAAGAGAGAGACAGAGAGAGACAGAGAGGGAGAGACAGAGAGAGAGACAGAGAGAGATAGAGAGAGAGACTGAGAGAGACAGAGAGAGACAGAGAGAGACACAGAGAGAGACAGAGAGAACCAGAGAGAGCCAGAGAGAGACAGAGCGAGAGATAGAGAGAGACAGAGAGAAACACAGAGAGAGACAGAGAGAGACAGAGACAAATAGAGAGACAGAGAGAGACAGAGACAGAGTTAGAGAGACTGAGAGACAGAGAGACAGAGACAAAGTGAGATAGACTGAGGTAGACAGAGAGAGAGACAGAAAAAACAGAGACAAAGAGAGAGACAGAGAGAGACAGAGACAGAGTGAGAAAGACAGAGAGAGACAGAGAGATACAGAGAGAGACACCGAGAGAGACAGAGAGAGAGACACAGAGAGAGACAGAGAGAGACAGAGAGAGAGAAAGAGAGAGACAGAGAGAGAGACAGAGAGAGACAGAATACAGACAAAGGGAGAGAGACAGAGAGAGTCAAAAAGAGACAGTTAGAGAGATAGAGTGAGACAAAGAGAGACATAGAGAGAGACAGAGAGAGACAGAGAGAGACAGAGAGAGACAGAAATAGACAGAGAGAGACAGAGAGAAAGACAGAGAGAGACAGATAGATACAGAGAGAGACAGAGAGAGACACAGAGAGAGACAGAGAGAGACAGAAAGAGACAGAGAGAGATAGAGAGAGACAGAGAGAGACACAGAGAGAGACAAAGAGATAGACAGAGACAAAGAGAGAGACAGAGAGAGAGACAAAGTGAGAGAGACAGAGAGAGACAGAGAGAGAGACAGAGAGAGATAGAGACAAAGTGAGAGAGACTGAGATAGAACGAGAGGGAGACAGAGAGAGACAGAGACAAAGAGAGAGACAGACAGAGACAGAGACAGAGTGAGATAGACTGAGAGAGACAGAGAGAGACATAGAGAGAGACAGAGAGAGACCGAGAGAGACAGAGATAGAGACAGAGAGAGACAGAGAGAGAGACAAAGAGAGACAGAGAGAGACAAGGTGATATATAGAGAGAGACAGAAAGAGAGACAGAG
Organism: Mus caroli; assembly: GCF_978045245.1. NCBI lineage: Eukaryota > Metazoa > Chordata > Mammalia > Rodentia > Muridae > Mus > Mus caroli. The sequence continues at coordinate 14,193,988 of NW_028227276.1, read as the reverse complement.
AGAGACAGAAAACAGACAAAGGGAGAGAAACAGAGAGAGACAGAAAGAGACAGAGAGAGATAGAGAGAGACAGAGAGAGACACAGAGAGAGACAGAGAGAGAGAAAGAGACAAAGAGAGCGACAGAGCAAGACAGAGACAGAGTGAGAAAGACTGAGAGACAGAGAGACAGAGAGAGACAGAGACAAATTGAGAGAGACTGAGATAGACAGAGATAGACAGAGAGAGACAGAGACAAAGAGAGAGACAGAGAGAGACAGAGACAGAGTGAGATAGACTGAGAGAGACAGAGAGAGACACAGAGAGAGACAGAGAGAGACAGAAAGAGACAGAGAGAGAGATAGAGAGAGACAGAGAGATACACAGAGAGAAACAGAGTGAGACAGAGAGATACGGAGATAGAGACAGAGCGAGACAGAGAGAGAGACAGAGAGAGACAGAGATAGAGACAGAGAGAGACAGAGAGGGACAGAGAGAGACAGAGATAGAGATAGAGAGAGATAGACAGAGAGTGACAGAGAGAGAGAGAGACAGAGACAGACAAAGAGAGATAGAGACAGAAAGAGACAGATAGAGAGATAGAGAGACAGAGAGAGACACAGAGAGAAACAGACTGAAGACAGAGACAAAGAGAGAGACAGAGTGAGAGAGAATGAGAGAGACAGAGAGAGAGACAGAGAGAAACAGAGACAGAGTGAGAGAGACTGAGAAAGACAGAGGGAGACACAGAGAGAGACAGAGTGAGACAGAGAGATACGGAGATAGAGACAGAGAGAGACAGAGAGAGAGACAGAGAGAGACAGAGAGATACAGAGAGAGACAGAGAGAAAAAGAGACAGAAAGAAAACAGACTTAGAGAGAGAGACAGAGAGAGACAGAAAGAGACAGAGAGAGATAGAGAGAGACCAGAAAGAAACAGAGATAGACAGAGAGAGACAGAGAGAAAGACAGAGAGAGACAGATAGATACAGAGAGAGACAGAGAGAGACACAGAGAGAGACAGAGAGAGACAGAAAGAGACAGAGAGAGATAGAGAGAGACAGAGAGAGACACAGAGAGAGACAAAGAGATAGACAGAGACAAAGAGAGAGACAGAGAGAGAGACAAAGTGAGAGAGACAGAGAGAGACAGAGAGAGAGACAGAGAGAGATAGAGACAAAGTGAGAGAGACTGAGATAGACCGAGAGGGAGACAGAGAGAGACAGAGACAAATAGAGAGACAGACAGAGACAGAGACAGAGTGAGATAGACTGAGAGAGACAGAGAGAGACATAGAGAGAGACAGAGAGAGAAAGAGAGAGACAGAGATAGAGACAGAGAGAGACAGATAGAGAGACAGAGAGAGAGACTGACAGAGAAAGAGAGAGACAGAAAGAGAGAAAGAGAGAGACAGAGAGAGACAGAGAGAGAGAGACAGACAGAGACCGAAAACAGACAAAGAGAGAGAGACAAAAGAGACAGAGAGAGAGATAGAGAGAGACAGCGAGAGACACAGAGAGAGACACAGAGAGAGAGACAGAGAGAGAGAGACAGAGAGAGACAGAGACAGAGTGAGAGAGACTGAGAGAGACAGAGAGAGACACAGATAGAGAGAGACAGAGAGAGACAGAGAGAGACAGAGAGAGAGACAAAGAGAGTCAGAAAGGAGACAAAGCAAGAGAGATAAAGAGAGACAGAAAGAGAGAGAGAGAGATAGAGAGACAGAAAAAGACACAGAGAGAGACAGAGACACAGAGACAAAGACAGAGACAGAGACAAAGAGAGAGACAGAGAGAGACAGAGATATAGTGGGAGAGACTGATAGAGACAGAATGAGAGACAGAGAGAGACAGAGATAGAGACACAGAGAGACAGATAGAGACACAGAGAGACATAGAGAGAGATAGAGAGAGAGGTAGATAGAGAGAGACAAAGAGAGAGACAGAGAGAGACAAAGAGAGAGACAGAGAGAGAGACAGAGAGAGAGACAGAGAGAGATGGAGAGACAAGAGCGAGAGACAGAGAGAGACAGAGAGAGACACAGAGAGGGACAGAGAAAAGAGAGAGACGGAGAGAAACAGAGACAGAGTGAGAGAGACTGAGAGAGACAGAGAGAGACAGAGACAGAGTGAGTGAGATTGAGAGAGACAGAGAGAGAGACAGAGAGGCAGAGATAAAGAGAGAGACAGAGAGAGATAGAGAGATACAGATAGAGACAGAGAGAGACAGAGAGAGAAAGAGAGAGACAGAGAGAGAGACAGAGAGAGACAGAATACAGACAAAGGGAGAGAGACAGAGAGAGTCAAAAAGAGACAGTTAGAGAGACAGAGAGAGACAGAGACAGAGTGAGAAAGACAGAGAGAGACAGAGAGATACAGAGAGAGACAGAGAGAGACACCGAGATAGACAGAGAGAGAGACACACAGAGAGACAGAGAGAGACAGAGAGAGAGAAAGAGAGAGACAGAGAGAGAGACAGAGAGAGACAGAATACAGACAAAGGGAGAGAGACAGAGAGAGTCAAAAAGAGACAGTTAGAGTGATAGAGTGAGACAAAGAGAGACACAGAGAGAGACAGAGAGAGACAGAGAGAGACAGAGAGAGACAGAAATAGACAGAGAGAGACAGAGAGAAAGACAGAGAGAGACAGATAGATACAGAGAGAGACAGAGAGAGACACAGAGAGAGACAGAGAGAGACAGAAAGAGACAGAGAGAGATAGAGAGAGACAGAGAGAGACACAGAGAGAGACAAAGAGATAGACAGAGACAAAGAGAGAGACAGAGAGAGAGAGACAAAGTGAGAGAGACAGAGAGAGACAGAGAGAGAGACAGAGAGAGATAGAGACAAAGTGAGAGAGACTGAGATAGACCGAGAGGGAGACAGAGAGAGACAGAGACAAAGAGAGAGACAGACAGAGACAGAGACAGAGTGAGATAGACTGAGAGAGACAGAGAGAGACATAGAGAGAGACAGAGAGAGACCGAGAGAGACAGAGATAGAGACAGAGCGAGACAGAGAGAGAGACAAAGAGAGACAGAGAGAGACAAGGTGATATATAGAGAGAGACAGAAAGAGAGACAGAGAGAGACAGAAAACAGACAAAGGGAGAGAAACAGAGAGAGACAGAAAGAGACAGAGAGAGATAGAGAGAGACAGAGAGAGACACAGAGAGAGACAGAAAGAGAGAAAGAGACAAAGAGAGCGACAGAGCAAGACAGAGACAGAGTGAGAAAGACTGAGAGACAGAGAGACAGAGAGAGACAGAGACAAATTGAGAGAGACTGAGATAGACAGAGATAGACAGAGAGAGACAGAGACAAAGAGAGAGACAGAGAGAGACAGAGACAGAGTGAGATAGACTGAGAGAGACAGAGAGAGACACAGAGAGAGACACAGAGAGACAGAGAGAGACAGAAAGAGACAGAGAGAGATAGAGAGAGACAGAGAGATACACAGAGAGAAACAGAGTGAGACAGAGAGATACGGAGATAGAGACAGAGCGAGACAGAGAGAGAGACAGAGAGAGACAGAGAGAGAGACAGAGAGAGACAAAGAGAGAGACAGATAGAGAGACAGAGAGAGAGACTGACAGAGAAAGAGAGAGACAGAAAGAGAGAAAGAGAGAGACAGAGAGAGACAGAGAGAGAGAGACAGACAGAGACCGAAAACAGACAAAGAGAGAGAGACAAAAGAGACAGAGAGAGAGATAGAGAGAGACAGCGAGAGACACAGAGAGAGACACAGAGAGAGAGACAGAGAGATAGAGAGAGACAGAGAGAGACAGAGACAGAGTGAGAGAGACTGAGAGAGACAGAGAGAGACACAGATAGAGAGAGACAGAGAGAGACAGAGAGAGACAGAGAGAGACAGAGAGAGACAGAGATAGAGACAGAGAGAGAGACAGAGAGAGACAAAGAGAGAGACAGAGAGAGACAGAGAGGGAGAGACAGAGAGAGAGACAGAGAGAGATAGAGAGAGAGACTGAGATAGACAGAGAGAGAGATAGAAAAAGCAGAGACAAAGAGAGAGACAGAGAGAGACAGAGACAGAGTGAGAAAGACAGAGAGAGACAGAGAGATACAGAGAGAGACAGAGAGAGACACCGAGAGAGACAGAGAGAGAGAGACACACAGAGAGACAGAGAGAGACAGAGAGAGACAGAGAGAGAGAAAGAGAGAGACAGAGAGAGAGACAGAGAGAGAGACTGACAGAGAAAGAGAGAGACAGAAAGAGAGAAAGAGAGAGACAGAGAGAGACAGAGAGAGAGAGACAGACAGAGACCGAAAACAGACAAAGAGAGAGAGACAAAAGAGACAGAGAGAGAGATAGAGAGAGACAGCGAGAGACACAGAGAGAGACACAGAGAGAGAGACAGAGAGATAGAGAGAGACAGAGAGAGACAGAGACAGAGTGAGAGAGACTGAGAGAGACAGAGAGAGACACAGATAGAGAGAGACAGAGAGAGACAGAGAGAGACAGAGAGAGAGACAAAGAGAGTCAGAAAGGAGACAAAGCAAGAGAGATAAAGAGAGACAGAAAGAGAGAGAGAGAGATAGAGAGACAGAAAAAGACACAGAGAGAGACAGAGACACAGAGACAAAGAGAGAGACAGAGACAAAGAGAGAGACAGAGAGAGACAGAGATATAGTGGGAGAGACTGATAGAGACAGAATGAGAGACAGAGAGAGACAGAGATAGAGACACAGAGAGACAGATAGAGACACAGAGAGACATAGAGAGAGATAGAGAGAGAGGTAGATAGAGAGAGACAAAGAGAGAGACAGAGAGAGACAAAGAGAGAGACAGAGAGAGAGACAGAGAGAGAGACAGAGAGAGATGGAGAGACAAGAGCGAGAGACAGAGAGAGACAGAGAGAGACACAGAGAGGGACAGAGAAAAGAGAGAGACGGAGAGAAACAGAGACAGAGTGAGAGAGACTGAGAGAGACAGAGAGAGACAGAGACAGAGTGAGTGAGATTGAGAGAGACAGAGAGAGAGACAGAGAGGCAGAGATAAAGAGAGAGACAGAGAGAGATAGAGAGATACAGATAGAGACAGAGAGAGACGGAGAGAGAAAGAGAGAGACAGAGAGAGAGACAGAGAGAGACAGAATACAGACAAAGGGAGAGAGACAGAGAGAGTCAAAAAGAGACAGTTAGAGAGACAGAGAGAGACAGAGACAGAGTGAGAAAGACAGAGAGAGACAGAGAGATACAGAGAGAGACAGAGAGAGACACCGAGATAGACAGAGAGAGAGACACACAGAGAGACAGAGAGAGACAGAGAGAGAGAAAGAGAGAGACAGAGAGAGAGACAGAGAGAGACAGAATACAGACAAAGGGAGAGAGACAGAGAGAGTCAAAAAGAGACAGTTAGAGTGATAGAGTGAGACAAAGAGAGACACAGAGAGAGACAGAGAGAGACAGAGAGAGACAGAGAGAGACAGAAATAGACAGAGAGAGACAGAGAGAAAGACAGAGAGAGACAGATAGATACAGAGAGAGACAGAGAGAGACACAGAGAGAGACAGAGAGAGACAGAAAGAGACAGAGAGAGATAGAGAGAGACAGAGAGAGACACAGAGAGAGACAAAGAGATAGACAGAGACAAAGAGAGAGACAGAGAGAGAGAGACAAAGTGAGAGAGACAGAGAGAGACAGAGAGAGAGACAGAGAGAGATAGAGACAAAGTGAGAGAGACTGAGATAGACCGAGAGGGAGACAGAGAGAGACAGAGACAAAGAGAGAGACAGACAGAGACAGAGACAGAGTGAGATAGACTGAGAGAGACAGAGAGAGACATAGAGAGAGACAGAGAGAGACCGAGAGAGACAGAGATAGAGACAGAGCGAGACAGAGAGAGAGACAAAGAGAGACAGAGAGAGACAAGGTGATATATAGAGAGAGACAGAAAGAGAGACAGAGAGAGACAGAAAACAGACAAAGGGAGAGAAACAGAGAGAGACAGAAAGAGACAGAGAGAGATAGAGAGAGACAGAGAGAGACACAGAGAGAGACAGAAAGAGAGAAAGAGACAAAGAGAGCGACAGAGCAAGACAGAGACAGAGTGAGAAAGACTGAGAGACAGAGAGACAGAGAGAGACAGAGACAAATTGAGAGAGACTGAGATAGACAGAGATAGACAGAGAGAGACAGAGACAAAGAGAGAGACAGAGAGAGACAGAGACAGAGTGAGATAGACTGAGAGAGACAGAGAGAGACACAGAGAGAGACACAGAGAGACAGAGAGAGACAGAAAGAGACAGAGTGAGATAGAGAGAGACAGAGAGATACACAGAGAGAAACAGAGACAGAGAGATACGGAGATAGAGACAGAGCGAGACAGAGAGAGAGACAGAGAGAGACAGAGAGAGAGACAGAGAGAGACAAAGAGAGAGACAGATAGAGAGACAGAGAGAGAGACTGACAGAGAAAGAGAGAGACAGAAAGAGAGAAAGAGAGAGACAGAGAGAGACAGAGAGAGAGAGACAGACAGAGACCGAAAACAGACAAAGAGAGAGAGACAAAAGAGACAGAGAGAGAGATAGAGAGAGACAGCGAGAGACACAGAGAGAGACACAGAGAGAGAGACAGAGAGATAGAGAGAGACAGAGAGAGACAGAGACAGAGTGAGAGAGACTGAGAGAGACAGAGAGAGACACAGATAGAGAGAGACAGAGAGAGACAGAGAGAGACAGAGAGAGACAGAGAGAGACAGAGATAGAGACAGAGAGAGAGACAGAGAGAGACAAAGAGAGAGACAGAGAGAGACAGAGAGGGAGAGACAGAGAGAGAGACAGAGAGAGATAGAGAGAGAGACTGAGATAGACAGAGAGAGAGATAGAAAAAGCAGAGACAAAGAGAGAGACAGAGAGAGACAGAGACAGAGTGAGAAAGACAGAGAGAGACAGAGAGATACAGAGAGAGACAGAGAGAGACACCGAGAGAGACAGAGAGAGAGAGACACACAGAGAGACAGAGAGAGACAGAGAGAGACAGAGAGAGAGAAAGAGAGAGACAGAGAGAGAGACAGAGAGAGACAGAATACAGACAAAGGGAGAGAGACAGAGAGAGTCAAAAAGAGACAGTTAGAGAGATAGAGTGAGACAAAGAGAGACATAGAGAGAGACAGAGAGAGACAGAGAGAGACAGAGAGAGACAGAAATAGACAGAGAGAGACAGAGAGAAAGACAGAGAGAGACAGATAGATACAGAGAGAGACAGAGAGAGACACAGAGAGAGACAGAGAGAGACAGAAAGAGACAGAGAGAGATAGAGAGAGACAGAGAGAGACACAGAGAGAGACAAAGAGATAGACAGAGACAAAGAGAGAGACAGAGAGAGAGACAAATTGAGAGAGACAGAGAGAGACAGAGAGAGAGACAGAGAGAGATAGAGACAAAGTGAGAGAGACTGAGATAGACCGAGAGGGAGACAGAGAGAGACAGAGACAAAGAGAGAGACAGACAGAGACAGAGACAGAGTGAGATAGACTGAGAGAGACAGAGAGAGACATAGAGAGAGACAGAGAGAGAGACCGAGAGAGACAGAGATAGAGACAGAGAGAGACAGAGAGAGAGACAAAGAGAGACAGAGAGAGACAAGGTGATATATAGAGAGAGACAGAAAGAGAGACAGAGAGAGACAGAAAACAGACAAAGGGAGAGAAACAGAGAGAGACAGAAAGAGACAGAGAGAGATAGAGAGAGACAGAGAGAGACACAGAGAGAGACAGAGAGAGAGAAAGAGACAAAGAGAGCGACAGAGCAAGACAGAGACAGAGTGAGAAAGACTGAGAGACAGAGAGACAGAGAGAGACAGAGACAAATTGAGAGAGACTGAGATAGACAGAGATAGACAGAGAGAGACAGAGACAAAGAGAGAGACAGAGAGAGACAGAGACAGAGTGAGATAGACTGAGAGAGACAGAGAGAGACACAGAGAGAGACAGAGAGAGACAGAAAGAGACAGAGAGAGAGATAGAGAGAGACAGAGAGATACACAGAGAGAAACAGAGTGAGACAGAGAGATACGGAGATAGAGACAGAGAGAGACAGAGAGGGACAGAGAGAGACAGAGATAGAGATAGAGAGAGATAGACAGTGAGTGACCGAGAGAGAGAGAGAGACAGAGACAGACAAAGAGAGATAGAGACAGAAAGAGACAGATAGAGAGATAGAGAGAGACAGAGAGAGACACAGAGAGAAACAGACTGAAGACAGAGACAAAGAGAGAGACAGAGTGAGAGAGAATGAGAGAGACAGAGAGAGAGACAGAGAGAAACAGAGACAGAGTGAGAGAGACTGAGAAAGACAGAGGGAGACACAGAGAGAGACAGAGTGAGACAGAGAGATACGGAGATAGAGACAGAGAGAGACAGAGAGAGAGACAGAGAGAGACAGAGAGATACAGAGATAGACAGAGAGAAAAAGAGACAGAAAGAAAACAGACTTAGAGAGAGAGACAGAGAGAGACAGAAAGAGACAGAGAGAGATAGAGAGAGACCAGAAAGATACAGAGAGAGACAGAGAGAGACAGAGACAAAGAGAGAGACAGAGAGAGACAGAGACAGAGTGAGAGAGACTTAGAGAGAGACAGAGAGAAACAGAGAAAGATTGTTAGAGACTGAGAGAGATAGAGAGAGAGACAGAGAGAGACAGATACAAAGAGATAGACAGAATGAGACAGAGAGATACAGAGAGAGACAGAGAGAGACACAGAGAGAGACTGAGAGAGACAGAGAGAGACATAGAGAGACAGAGAGAGACAGAGATAGAGAAAGAGAGAGACAGAGAGAGACACAGAGAGAGACAGAGATAGAGAAAGAGAGAGACAGAGAGAGACAAAGAGAGAGACAGATAGAGAGACAGAGAGAGACTAAGATAGAGACAGAGAGAGAGAGAGACAGAGAGAGACAGAGAGAGACAGAGAGAGAGACAGAGAGAGACAAAGAGAGAGACAGATAGAGAGACAGAGAGAGAGACTGACAGAGAAAGAGAGAGACAGAAAGAGAGAAAGAGAGAGACAGAGAGAGACAGAGAGAGAGAGACAGACAGAGACCGAAAACAGACAAAGAGAGAGAGACAAAAGAGACAGAGAGAGAGATAGAGAGAGACAGCGAGAGACACAGAGAGAGACACAGAGAGAGAGACAGAGAGATAGAGAGAGACAGAGAGAGACAGAGACAGAGTGAGAGAGACTGAGAGAGACAGAGAGAGACACAGATAGAGAGAGACAGAGAGAGACAGAGAGAGACAGAGAGAGACAGAGATAGAGACAGAGAGAGAGACAGAGAGAGACAAAGAGAGAGACAGAGAGAGACAGAGAGGGAGAGACAGAGAGAGAGACAGAGAGAGATAGAGAGAGAGACTGAGAGAGACAGAGAGAGACAGAGAGAGACAGAGCGAGAGATAGAGAGAGACAGAGAGAAACACAGAGAGAGACAGAGAGATACAGAGACAAAGAGAGAGACAGAGAGAGACAGAGACAGAGTTAAAGTGACTGAGAGACAGAGAGACAGAGACAAAGTGAGAGAGACTGAGATAGACAGAGAGAGAGACAGAAAAAACAGAGACAAAGAGAGAGACAGAGAGAGACAGAGACAAAGAGAGAGACAGACAGAGACAGAGAGAAACAGAGAGAGACACCGAGAGAGACAGAGAGAGAGACACACAGAGAGACAGAGAGAGACAGAGAGAGAGAAAGAGAGAGACAGAGAGAGAGACAGAGAGAGACAGAATACAGACAAAGGGAGAGAGACAGAGAGAGTCAAAAAGAGACAGTTAGAGAGATAGAGTGATACAAAGAGAGACACAGAGAGAGACAGAGAGAGACAGAGAGAGACAGAGAGAGACAGAGATAGACAGAGAGAGACAGAGAGAAAGACAGAGAGAGACAGATAGATACAGAGAGAGACAGAGAGAGACAGAAAGAGACAGAAAGAGACAGAGAGAGATAGAGAGAGACAGAGAGAGACACAGAGAGAGACAAAGAGATAGACAGAGACAAAGAGAGAGACAGAGATAGAGAGACAAAGTGAGAGAGACAGAGAGAGACAGAGAGAGAGACAGAGAGTGATAGAGACAAAGTGAGAGAGACTGAGATAGACCGAGAGGGAGACAGAGAGAGACAGAGACAAAGAGAGAGACAGACAGAGACAGAGTGAGATAGACTGAGAGAGACAGAGAGAGACATAGAGAGAGACAGAGAGAGACCGAGAGAGACAGAGATAGAGACAGAGAGAGACAGAGAGAGAGACAAAGAGAGACAGAGAGAGACAAGGTGATATATAGAGAGAGACAGAAAGAGAGACAGAGAGAGACAGAAAACAGACAAAGGGAGAGAAACAGAGAGAGACAGAAAGAGACAGAGAGAGATAGAGAGAGACAGAGAGAGACACAGAGAGAGACAGAGAGAGAGAAAGAGACAAAGAGAGCGACAGAGCAAGACAGAGACAGAGTGAGAAAGACTGAGAGACAGAGAGACAGAGAGAGACAGAGACAAATTGAGAGAGACTGAGATAGACAGAGATAGACAGAGAGAGACAGAGACAAAGAGAGAGACAGAGAGAGACAGAGACAGAGTGAGATAGACTGAGAGAGACAGAGAGAGACACAGAGAGAGACAGAGAGAGACAGAAAGAGACAGAGAGAGAGATAGAGAGAGACAGAGAGATACACAGAGAGAAACAGAGTGAGACAGAGAGATACGGAGATAGAGACAGAGCGAGACAGAGAGAGAGACAGAGAGAGACAGAGATAGAGACAGAGAGAGACAGAGAGGGACAGAGAGAGACAGAGATAGAGATAGAGAGAGATAGACAGAGAGTGACAGAGAGAGAGAGAGACAGAGACAGACAAAGAGAGATAGAGACAGAAAGAGACAGATAGAGAGATAGAGAGAGACAGAGAGAGACACAGAGAGAAACAGACTGAAGACAGAGACAAAGAGAAAGACAGAGTGAGAGAGAATGAGAGAGACAGAGAGAGAGACAGAGAGAAACAGAGACAGAGTGAGAGAGACTGAGAAAGACAGAGGGAGACACAGAGAGAGACAGAGTGAGACAGAGAGATACGGAGATAGAGACAGAGAGAGACAGAGAGAGAGACAGAGAGAGACAGAGAGATACAGAGAGAGACAGAGAGAGAAAGAGACAGAAAGAAAACAGACTTAGAGAGAGAGACAGAGAGAGACAGAAAGAGACAGAGAGAGATAGAGAGAGACCAGAAAGATACAGAGAGAGACATAGAGAGACAGAGACAAAGAGAGAGACAGAGAGAGACAGAGACAGAGTGAGAGAGACTTAGAGAGAGACAGAGAGAAACAGAGAAAGTTTGTTAGAGACTGAGAGAGATAGAGAGAGAGACAGAGAGAGACAGATACAAAGAGATAGACAGAATGAGACAGAGAGATACAGAGAGAGACAGAGAGAGACACAGAGAGAGACTGAGAGAGACAGAGAGAGACATAGAGAGACAGAGAGAGACAGAGATAGAGAAAGAGAGAGACAGAGAGAGACACGGAGAGAGACAGAGATAGAGAAAGAGAGAGACAGAGAGACACAGAGAGAGACAGAGAGAGACAGAGAGAGACTAAGATAGAGACAGAAAGAGAGAGACAGAGAGAGACAGAGAGAGACAGAGAGAGAGACAGAGAGAGACAAAGAGAGAGACAGATAGAGAGACAGAGAGAGAGACTGACAGAGAAAGAGAGAGACAGAAAGAGAGAAAGAGAGAGACAGAGAGAGACAGAGAGAGAGAGACAGACAGAGACCGAAAACAGACAAAGAGAGAGACAAAAGAGACAGAGAGAGAGATAGAGAGAGACAGCGAGAGACACAGAGAGAGACACAGAGAGAGAGACAGAGAGATAGAGAGAGACAGAGAGAGACAGAGACAGAGTGAGAGAGACTGAGAGAGACAGAGAGAGACACAGATAGAGAGAGACAGAGAGAGACAGAGAGAGACAGAGAGAGAGACAAAGAGAGACAGAAAGGAGACAAAGCAAGAGAGATAAAGAGAGACAGAAAGAGAGAGAGAGAGATAGAGAGACAGAAAAAGACACAGAGAGAGACAGAGACACAGAGACAAAGAGAGAGACAGAGACAAAGAGAGAGACAGAGAGAGACAGAGATATAGTGGGAGAGACTGATAGAGACAGAATGAGAGACAGAGAGAGACAGAGTGAGACAGAGAGATACGGAGATAGAGACAGAGAGAGACAGAGAGAGAGACAGAGAGAGACAGAGAGATACAGAGAGAGACAGAGAGAGAAAGAGACAGAAAGAAAACAGACTTAGAGAGAGAGACAGAGAGAGACAGAAAGAGACAGAGAGAGATAGAGAGAGACCAGAAAGATACAGAGAGAGACAGAGAGAGATAGAGACAAAGAGAGAGACAGAGAGAGACAGAGACAGAGTGAGAGAGACTTAGAGAGAGACAGAGAGAAACAGAGAAAGATTGTTAGAGACTGAGAGAGATAGAGAGAGAGACAGAGAGAGACAGATACAAAGAGATAGACAGAATGAGACAGAGAGATACAGAGAGAGACAGAGAGAGACACAGAGAGAGACTGAGAGAGACAGAGAGAGACATAGAGAGACAGAGAGAGACAGAGATAGAGAAAGAGAGAGACAGAGAGAGACACAGAGAGAGACAGAGATAGAGAAAGAGAGAGACAGAGAGAAACACAGAGAGAGACAGAGAGAGACAGAGAGAGACAGAAAGAGACAGAGAGAGAGATAGAGAGAGACAGAGAGATACACAGAGAGAAACAGAGTGAGACAGAGAGATACTGAGATAGAGACAGAGCGAGACAGAGAGAGAGACAGAGAGAGACAGAGATAGAGACAGAGAGAGACAGAGAGGGACAGAGAGAGACAGAGATAGAGATAGAGAGAGATAGACAGAGAGTGACAGAGAGAGAGAGAGACAGAGACAGACAAAGAGAGATAGAGACAGAAAGAGACAGATAGAGAGATAGAGAGAGACAGAGAGAGACACAGAGAGAAACAGACTGAAGACAGAGACAAAGAGAGAGACAGAGTGAGAGAGAATGAGAGAGACAGAGAGAGAGACAGAGAGAAACAGAGACAGAGTGAGAGAGACTGAGAAAGACAGAGGGAGACACAGAGAGAGACAGAGTGAGACAGAGAGATACGGAGATAGAGACAGAGAGAGACAGAGAGAGAGACAGAGAGAGACAGAGAGATACAGAGAGAGACAGAGAGAGAAAGAGACAGAAAGAAAACAGACTTAGAGAGAGAGACAGAGAGAGACAGAAAGAGACAGAGAGAGATAGAGAGAGACCAGAAAGATACAGAGAGAGACATAGAGAGACAGAGACAAAGAGAGAGACAGAGAGAGACAGAGACAGAGTGAGAGAGACTTAGAGAGAGACAGAGAGAAACAGAGAAAGTTTGTTAGAGACTGAGAGAGATAGAGAGAGAGACAGAGAGAGACAGATACAAAGAGATAGACAGAATGAGACAGAGAGATACAGAGAGAGACAGAGAGAGACACAGAGAGAGACTGAGAGAGACAGAGAGAGACATAGAGAGACAGAGAGAGACAGAGATAGAGAAAGAGAGAGACAGAGAGAGACACGGAGAGAGACAGAGATAGAGAAAGAGAGAGACAGAGAGACACAGAGAGAGACAGAGAGAGACAGAGAGAGACTAAGATAGAGACAGAAAGAGAGAGACAGAGAGAGACAGAGAGAGACAGAGAGAGAGACAGAGAGAGACAAAGAGAGAGACAGATAGAGAGACAGAGAGAGAGACTGACAGAGAAAGAGACAGAAAGAGAGAAAGAGAGAGACAGAGAGAGACAGAGAGAGAGAGACAGACAGAGACCGAAAACAGACAAAGAGAGAGAGACAAAAGAGACAGAGAGAGAGATAGAGAGAGACAGCGAGAGACACAGAGAGAGACACAGAGAGAGAGACAGAGAGATAGAGAGAGACAGAGAGAGACAGAGACAGAGTGAGAGAGACTGAGAGAGACAGAGAGAGACACAGATAGAGAGAGACAGAGAGAGACAGAGAGAGACAGAGAGAGAGACAAAGAGAGACAGAAAGGAGACAAAGCAAGAGAGATAAAGAGAGACAGAAAGAGAGAGAGAGAGATAGAGAGACAGAAAAAGACACAGAGAGAGACAGAGACACAGAGACAAAGAGAGAGACAGAGACAAAGAGAGAGACAGAGAGAGACAGAGATATAGTGGGAGAGACTGATAGAGACAGAATGAGAGACAGAGAGAGACAGAGTGAGACAGAGAGATACGGAGATAGAGACAGAGAGAGACAGAGAGAGAGACAGAGAGAGACAGAGAGATACAGAGAGAGACAGAGAGAGAAAGAGACAGAAAGAAAACAGACTTAGAGAGAGAGACAGAGAGAGACAGAAAGAGACAGAGAGAGATAGAGAGAGACCAGAAAGATACAGAGAGAGACAGAGAGAGACAGAGACAAAGAGAGAGACAGAGAGAGACAGAGACAGAGTGAGAGAGACTTAGAGAGAGACAGAGAGAAACAGAGAAAGATTGTTAGAGACTGAGAGAGATAGAGAGAGAGACAGAGAGAGACAGATACAAAGAGATAGACAGAATGAGACAGAGAGATACAGAAAGAGACAGAGAGAGACACAGAGAGAGACTGAGAGAGACAGAGAGAGACATAGAGAGACAGAGAGAGACAGAGATAGAGAAAGAGAGAGACAGAGAGAGACACAGAGAGAGACAGAGATAGAGAAAGAGAGAGACAGAGAGAAACACAGAGAGAGACAGAGAGAGACAGAGAGAGACTAAGATAGAGACAGAGAGAGAGAGAGACAGAGAGAGACAGAGAGAGACAGAGAGAGAGACAGAGAGAGACAAAGAGAGAGACAGATAGAGAGACAGAGAGAGAGACTGACAGAGAAAGAGAGAGACAGAAAGAGAGAAAGAGAGAGACTGAGAGAGACAGAGAGAGACAGACAGAGACCGAAAACAGACAAAGAGAGAGAGACAAAAGAGACAGAGAGAGAGAGATAGAGACAGCGAGAGACACAGAGAGAGACACAGAGAGAGAGACAGAGAGATAAGGAGAGACAGAGAGAGACAGAGACAGAGTGAGAGAGACTGAGAGAGACAGAGAGAGACACAGATAGAGAGAGACAGAGAGAGACAGAGAGAGACAGAGAGAGAGACAAAGAGATACAGAAAGGAGACAAAGCAAGAGAGATAAAGAGAGACAGAAAGAGAGAGAGAGAGATAGAGAGACAGAAAAAGACACAGAGAGAGACAGAGACACAGAGACAAAGAGAGAGACAGAGACAAAGAGAGAGACAGAGAGAGACAGAGATATAGTGGGAGAGACTGATAGAGACAGAATGAGAGACAGAGAGAGACAGAGATAGAGACAGAGAGAGAGACAGAGAGAGACAAAGAGAGAGACAGAGAGAGACAGAGAGGGAGAGACAGAGAGAGAGACAGAGAGAGATAGAGAGAGAGACTGAGAGAGACAGAGAGAGACAGAGAGAGACACAGAGAGAGACAGAGAGAGACAGAGCGAGAGATAGAGAGAGACAGAGAGAAACACAGAGAGAGACAGAGAGAGACAGAGACAAAGAGAGAGACAGAGAGAGACAGAGACAGAGTTAGAGTTACTGAGAGACAGAGAGACAGAGACAAAGTGAGAGAGACTGAGATAGACAGAGAGAGAGACAGAAAAAACAGAGACAAAGAGAGAGACAGAGAGAGACAGAGACAGAGTGAGAAAGACAGAGAGAGACAGAGAGATACAGAGAGAGACAGAGAGAGACACCGAGAGAGACAGAGAGAGAGACACACAGAGAGACAGAGAGAGACAGAGAGAGAGAAAGAGAGAGACAGAGAGAGAGACAGAGAGAGACAGAATACAGACAAAGGGAGAGAGACAGAGAGAGTCAAAAAGAGACAGTTAGAGAGATAGAGTGAGACAAAAAGAGACACAGAGAGAGACAGAGAGAGACAGAGAGAGACAGAGAGAGACAGAGATAGACAGAGAGAGACAGAGAGAAAGACAGAGAGAGACAGATAGATACAGAGAGAGACAGAGAGAGACACAGAGAGAGACAGAGAGAGACAGAAAGAGACAGAGAGAGATAGAGAGAGACAGAGAGAGACACAGAGAGAGACAAAGAGATAGACAGAGACAAAGAGAGAGACAGAGAGAGAGAGACAAAGTGAGAGAGACAGAGAGAGACAGAGAGAGAGACAGAGAGAGATAGAGACAAAGTGAGAGAGACTGAGATAGACCGAGAGGGAGACAGAGAGAGACAGAGACAAAGAGAGAGACAGACAGAGACAGAGACAGAGTGAGATAGACTGAGAGAGACAGAGAGAGACATAGAGAGAGACAGAGAGAGACCGAGAGAGACAGAGATAGAGACAGAGAGAGACAGAGAGAGAGACAAAGAGAGACAGAGAGAGACAAGGTGATATATAGAGAGAGACAGAAAGAGAGACAGAGAGAGACAGAAAACAAACAAAGGGAGAGAAAGAGAGAGAGACAGAAAGACACAGAGAGAGATAGAGAGAGGCAGAGAGAGACACAGAGAGAGACAGAGAGAGAGAAAGAGATAAAGAGAGCGACAGAGCAAGACAGAGACAGAGTGAGAGAGACTGAGAGACAGAGAGACAGAGAGAGACAGAGACAAAGTGAGAGAGACTGAGATAGACAGAGATAGAAAGAGAGAGACGGAGACAAAGAGAGAGACAGAGAGAGACAGAGATAGAGACAGAGACAGAGAGAGACAGAGAGAGACAGTGAGAGAAACAGAGACAATGAGAGAGACAGAGAGAGACAGAACAGAGTGAGAGAGACTGAGAGAGACAGAGAGAGGGACAGAGAAAGACAGAGAGAGAGAAAGAGACAAAGAGAGAGACAGAGCGAGACAGAGATAGAGTGAGAGAGACTGAGAGACAGAGAGACAGTGAGAGACAGAGACAAATTGAGAGAGACTGAGATAGACAGAGATAGACAGAGAGAGACAGAGACAAAGAGAGAGACAGAGAGAGACAGAGACAGAGTGAGATAGACTGAGAGAGACAGAGAGAGACAGAGAGAGACAGAGATAGAGACAGAGAGAGAGACAGAGAGAGACAAAGAGAGAGACAGAGAGAGACAGAGAGGGAGAGACAGAGAGAGAGACAGAGAGAGATAGAGAGAGAGACTGAGAGAGACAGAGAGAGACAGAGAGAGACACAGAGAGAGACAGAGAGAGCCAGAGAGAGCCAGAGAGAGACAGAGCGAGAGATAGAGAGAGACTGAGAGAAACACAGAGAGAGACAGAGAGAGACAGAGACAAAGAGAGAGAGACAGAGAGAGACAGAGACAGAGTGAGAGAGACTGAGAGACAGAGAGACAGAGACAAAGTGAGAGAGACTGAGATAGACAGAGAGAGAGACAGAAAAAACAGAGACAAAGAGAGAGACACAGAGAGACAGAGACAGAGTGAGATAGACAGAGAGAGACAGAGAGATACAGAGAGAGACAGAGAGAGACACCGAGAGAGAGAGAGAGACACAGAGAGAGACAGAGAGAGACAGAGAGAGAGAAAGAGAGAAACAGAGAGACAGACAGAGAGAGACAGAATACAGACAAAGGGAGAGAGACAGAGAGAGTCAAAAAGAGACAGTTAGAGAGATAGAGTGAGACAGAGAGAGACACAGAGAGAGACAGAGAGAGACAGAGACAAAGAGAGAGACAGAGAGAGACAGAGACAGAGTGAGCGAGACTGAGAGATACAGAGAGAGAGACAGAGAGAGACAGAGACAGAGTGATAGAGACTGAGAGAGACAGAGAGACATAGACAAAGAAAGATACAGAGAGAGACAGAGACAGAGAGAGAGACTGAGAGAGACAGAGAGATACAGAGAGAGACACAGAGAGAGACAGAGAGAGACAGAGAGAGACAGAGAGAGACAGAGATAGACAGAGAGAGACAGAGAGGAAGACAGAGAGAGACAGATAGATACAGATAGATACAGAGAGAGACACAGAGAGAGACAGAGAGAGACAGAAAGAGACAGAGAGAGATAGAGAGAGACAGAGAGAGACACAGAGAGAGACAAAGAGATAGACAGAGACAAAGAGAGAGACAGAGAGAGATAGAGACAAATTGAGAGAGACTGAGATAGACAGAGAGGGAGACAGAGAGAGACAGAGACAAAGAGAGAGACAGACAGAGACAGAGACAGAGTGAGATAGACTGAGAGAGACAGAGAGAGACACAGAGAGAGACAGAGAGAGACAGAGAGAGACAGAGATAGAGACAGAGAGAGACAGAGAGAGAGACAAAGAGAGACAGAGAGAGACAAGGTGATATATAGAGAGAGACAGAAAGAGAGACAGAGAGACAGAAAACAGACAAAGGGAGAGAAACAGAGAGAGTCAGAAAGAGACAGAGAGAGAGATAGAGAGAGACAGAGAGAGACACAGAGAGAGACAGATAGAGAGAAAGAGACAAAGAGAGAGACAGAGCGAGACAGAGACAGAGTGAGAGAGACTGAGAGACAGAGAGACAGAGAGAGACAGAGACAAAGTGAGAGAGACTGAGATAGACAAAGATAGAAAGAGAGAGACGGAGACAAAGAGAGAGACAGAGAGAGACAGAGATAGAGACAGAGACAGAGAGAGACAGAGAGAGACAGAGAGAGAAACAGAGACAATGAGAGAGACAGAGAGAGACAGAACAGAGTGAGAGAGACTGAGAGAGACAGAGAGAGGGACAGAGAAAGACAGAGAGAGAGAGAAAGAGACAAAGAGAGAGACAGAGCGAGACAGAGACAGAGTGAGAGAGACTGAGAGACAGAGAGACAGAGAGAGACAGAGACAAATTGAGAGATACTGAGATAGACAGAGATAGACAGAGAGAGACAGAGACAAAGAGAGAGACAGAGACAGAGTGAGAGAGACAGTGAGAGACAAAGAGAGAGGCAGAGAGACATAGACAAAATGAGAGAGACTGAGAAAGACAGAGTTAGAGAGACAGAGAGAGACAGAGACAAAGAGAGAGACAGACAGAGACAGAGACAGAGTGAGATAGCCTGAGAGAGACCGAGAGAGATACAGAGAGAGACAGAGAGGGAGAAAGAGACAGAAAGAAAACAGACTTAGCAAGAGAGACATAGAGAGACAGAAAGATACAGAGAGAGATAGAGAGAGACAAAGAAAGACACAGAGAGAGACAGTGAGAGACAGAGACAAAGAGAGAGACAGAGAGAGACAGAGACAGAGTGAGAGAGACTGAGAGAGAGTCAGAGAGAAACAGAGAAAGATTGAGAGAGACTGAGAGAGGCAGAGAGAGAGACAGAGAGAGACAGATACAAAGAGATAGACAGAGAGACACAGAGAGATACAGAGAGAGACAGAGAGAGACACAGAGAGAGATCGAGAGAGACAGAGAGAGACATAGAGAGACAGGGAGAGACAGAGATAGAGACAGAGAGAGACAGAGAGAGACACAGAGAGAGACAGAGAGAGACAGAGAGAGACTAAGATAGAGACAGAGAGAGAGACAGAGAGAGAGATAGAGAGAGACAGAGAGAGACAGAGAGAGAGAGAGAGAGACAGAGAGAGACAGAGAGAGACAGAGATAGAGACAGAGAGAGAGACAGAGAGAGACAAAGAGAGAGACAGAGAGAGACAGAGAGGGAGAGACAGAGAGAGAGACAGAGAGAGATAGAGAGAGAGACTGAGAGAGACAGAGAGAGACAGAGAGAGACACAGAGAGAGACAGAGAGAGCCAGAGAGAGCCAGAGAGAGACAGAGCGAGAGATAGAGAGAGACAGAGAGAAACACAGAGAGAGACAGAGAGAGACAGAGACAAAGAGAGAGACAGACAGAGACAGAGACAGAGTGAGATAGACTGAGAGAGACAGAGAGAGACATAGAGAGAGACAGAGAGAGAGACCGAGAGAGACAGAGATAGAGACAGAGAGAGACAGAGAGAGAGACAAAGAGAGACAGAGAGAGACAAGGTGATATATAGAGAGAGACAGAAAGAGAGACAGAGAGAGACAGAAAACAGACAAAGGGAGAGAAACAGAGAGAGACAGAAAGAGACAGAGAGAGATAGAGAGAGACAGAGAGAGACACAGAGAGAGACAGAGAGAGAGAAAGAGACAAAGAGAGCGACAGAGCAAGACAGAGACAGAGTGAGAAAGACTGAGAGACAGAGAGACAGAGAGAGACAGAGACAAATTGAGAGAGACTGAGATAGACAGAGATAGACAGAGAGAGACAGAGACAAAGAGAGAGACAGAGAGAGACAGAGACAGAGTGAGATAGACTGAGAGAGACAGAGAGAGACACAGAGAGAGACAGAGAGAGACAGAAAGAGACAGAGAGAGAGATAGAGAGAGACAGAGAGATACACAGAGAGAAACAGAGTGAGACAGAGAGATACGGAGATAGAGACAGAGAGAGACAGAGAGGGACAGAGAGAGACAGAGATAGAGATAGAGAGAGATAGACAGTGAGTGACCGAGAGAGAGAGAGAGACAGAGACAGACAAAGAGAGATAGAGACAGAAAGAGACAGATAGAGAGATAGAGAGAGACAGAGAGAGACACAGAGAGAAACAGACTGAAGACAGAGACAAAGAGAGAGACAGAGTGAGAGAGAATGAGAGAGACAGAGAGAGAGACAGAGAGAAACAGAGACAGAGTGAGAGAGACTGAGAAAGACAGAGGGAGACACAGAGAGAGACAGAGTGAGACAGAGAGATACGGAGATAGAGACAGAGAGAGACAGAGAGAGAGACAGAGAGAGACAGAGAGATACAGAGAGAGACAGAGAGAAAAAGAGACAGAAAGAAAACAGACTTAGAGAGAGAGACAGAGAGAGACAGAAAGAGACAGAGAGAGATAGAGAGAGACCAGAAAGATACAGAGAGAGACAGAGAGAGACAGAGACAAAGAGAGAGACAGAGAGAGACAGAGACAGAGTGAGAGAGACTTAGAGAGAGACAGAGAGAAACAGAGAAAGATTGTTAGAGACTGAGAGAGATAGAGAGAGAGACAGAGAGAGACAGATACAAAGAGATAGACAGAATGAGACAGAGAGATACAGAGAGAGACAGAGAGAGACACAGAGAGAGACTGAGAGAGACAGAGAGAGACATAGAGAGACAGAGAGAGACAGAGATAGAGAAAGAGAGAGACAGAGAGAGACACAGAGAGAGACAGAGATAGAGAAAGAGAGAGACAGAGAGAGACAAAGAGAGAGACAGATAGAGAGACAGAGAGAGACTAAGATAGAGACAGAGAGAGAGAGAGACAGAGAGAGACAGAGAGAGACAGAGAGAGAGACAGAGAGAGACAAAGAGAGAGACAGATAGAGAGACAGAGAGAGAGACTGACAGAGAAAGAGAGAGACAGAAAGAGAGAAAGAGAGAGACAGAGAGAGACAGAGAGAGAGAGACAGACAGAGACCGAAAACAGACAAAGAGAGAGAGACAAAAGAGACAGAGAGAGAGATAGAGAGAGACAGCGAGAGACACAGAGAGAGACACAGAGAGAGAGACAGAGAGATAGAGAGAGACAGAGAGAGACAGAGACAGAGTGAGAGAGACTGAGAGAGACAGAGAGAGACACAGATAGAGAGAGACAGAGAGAGACAGAGAGAGACAGAGAGAGACAGAGATAGAGACAGAGAGAGAGACAGAGAGAGACAAAGAGAGAGACAGAGAGAGACAGAGAGGGAGAGACAGAGAGAGAGACAGAGAGAGATAGAGAGAGAGACTGAGAGAGACAGAGAGAGACAGAGAGAGACACAGAGAGAGACAGAGAGAGACAGAGCGAGAGATAGAGAGAGACAGAGAGAAACACAGAGAGAGACAGAGAGATACAGAGACAAAGAGAGAGACAGAGAGAGACAGAGACAGAGTTAAAGTGACTGAGAGACAGAGAGACAGAGACAAAGTGAGAGAGACTGAGATAGACAGAGAGAGAGACAGAAAAAACAGAGACAAAGAGAGAGACAGAGAGAGACAGAGACAAAGAGAGAGACAGACAGAGACAGAGAGAAACAGAGAGAGACAGAGAGAGACACCGAGAGAGACAGAGAGAGAGACACACAGAGAGACAGAGAGAGACAGAGAGAGAGAAAGAGAGAGACAGAGAGAGAGACAGAGAGAGACAGAATACAGACAAAGGGAGAGAGACAGAGAGAGTCAAAAAGAGACAGTTAGAGAGATAGAGTGATACAAAGAGAGACACAGAGAGAGACAGAGAGAGACAGAGAGAGACAGAGAGAGACAGAGATAGACAGAGAGAGACAGAGAGAAAGACAGAGAGAGACAGATAGATACAGAGAGAGACAGAGAGAGACAGAGAGAGACAGAAAGAGACAGAGAGAGATAGAGAGAGACAGAGAGAGACACAGAGAGAGACAAAGAGATAGACAGAGACAAAGAGAGAGACAGAGATAGAGAGACAAAGTGAGAGAGACAGAGAGAGACAGAGAGAGAGACAGAGAGTGATAGAGACAAAGTGAGAGAGACTGAGATAGACCGAGAGGGAGACAGAGAGAGACAGAGACAAAGAGAGAGACAGACAGAGACAGAGTGAGATAGACTGAGAGAGACAGAGAGAGACATAGAGAGAGACAGAGAGAGACCGAGAGAGACAGAGATAGAGACAGAGAGAGACAGAGAGAGAGACAAAGAGAGACAGAGAGAGACAAGGTGATATATAGAGAGAGACAGAAAGAGAGACAGAGAGAGACAGAAAACAGACAAAGGGAGAGAAACAGAGAGAGACAGAAAGAGACAGAGAGAGATAGAGAGAGACAGAGAGAGACACAGAGAGAGACAGAGAGAGAGAAAGAGACAAAGAGAGCGACAGAGCAAGACAGAGACAGAGTGAGAAAGACTGAGAGACAGAGAGACAGAGAGAGACAGAGACAAATTGAGAGAGACTGAGATAGACAGAGATAGACAGAGAGAGACAGAGACAAAGAGAGAGACAGAGAGAGACAGAGATATAGTGGGAGAGACTGATAGAGACAGAATGAGAGACAGAGAGAGACAGAGTGAGACAGAGAGATACGGAGATAGAGACAGAGAGAGACAGAGAGAGAGACAGAGAGAGACAGAGAGATACAGAGAGAGACAGAGAGAGAAAGAGACAGAAAGAAAACAGACTTAGAGAGAGAGACAGAGAGAGACAGAAAGAGACAGAGAGAGATAGAGAGAGACCAGAAAGATACAGAGAGAGACAGAGAGAGACAGAGACAAAGAGAGAGACAGAGAGAGACAGAGACAGAGTGAGAGAGACTTAGAGAGAGACAGAGAGAAACAGAGAAAGATTGTTAGAGACTGAGAGAGATAGAGAGAGAGACAGAGAGAGACAGATACAAAGAGATAGACAGAATGAGACAGAGAGATACAGAGAGAGACAGAGAGAGACACAGAGAGAGACTGAGAGAGACAGAGAGAGACATAGAGAGACAGAGAGAGACAGAGATAGAGAAAGAGAGAGACAGAGAGAGACACAGAGAGAGACAGAGATAGAGAAAGAGAGAGACAGAGAGAGACAAAGAGAGAGACAGATAGAGAGACAGAGAGAGACTAAGATAGAGACAGAGAGAGAGAGAGACAGAGAGAGACAGAGAGAGACAGAGAGAGAGACAGAGAGAGACAAAGAGAGAGACAGATAGAGACCGAAAACAGACAAAGAGAGAGAGACAAAAGAGACAGAGAGAGAGATAGAGAGAGACAGCGAGAGACACAGAGAGAGACACAGAGAGAGAGACAGAGAGATAGAGAGAGACAGAGAGAGACAGAGACAGAGTGAGAGAGACTGAGAGAGACAGAGAGAGACACAGATAGAGAGAGACAGAGAGAGACAGAGAGAGACAGAGAGAGACAGAGATAGAGACAGAGAGAGAGACAGAGAGAGACAGAGACAAAGAGAGAGACAGTGAGAGACAGAGACAGAGTGAGAGAGACTTAGAGAGAGACAGAGAGAAACAGAGAAAGATTGTTAGAGACTGAGAGAGATAGAGAGAGAGACAGAGAGAGACAGATACAAAGAGATAGACAGAATGAGACAGAGAGATACAGAGAGAGACAGAGAGAGACACAGAGAGAGACTGAGAGAGACAGAGAGAGACATAGAGAGACAGAGAGAGACAGAGATAGAGAAAGAGAGAGACAGAGAGAGACACAGAGAGAGACAGAGATAGAGAAAGAGAGAGACAGAGAGAGACACAGAGAGAGACAGAGAGAGACAGAGAGAGACTAAGATAGAGACAGAGAGAGAGAGAGACAGAGAGAGACAGAGAGAGACAGAGAGAGACAGAGAGAGACAAAGAGAGAGACAGATAGAGAGACAGAGAGAGAGACTGACAGAGAAAGAGAGAGACAGAAAGAGAGAAAGAGAGAGACAGAGAGAGACAGAGAGAGAGAGACAGACAGAGACCGAAAACAGACAAAGAGAGAGAGACAAAAGAGACAGAGAGAGAGATAGAGAGAGACAGCGAGAGACACAGAGAGAGACACAGAGAGAGAGACAGAGAGATAGAGAGAGACAGAGAGAGACAGAGACAGAGTGAGAGAGACTGAGAGAGACAGAGAGAGACACAGATAGAGAGAGACAGAGAGAGACAGAGAGAGACAGAGAGAGACAGAGATAGAGACAGAGAGAGAGACAGAGAGAGACAAAGAGAGAGACAGAGAGAGACAGAGAGGGAGAGACAGAGAGAGAGACAGAGAGAGATAGAGAGAGAGACTGAGAGAGACAGAGAGAGACAGAGAGAGACACAGAGAGAGACAGAGAGAGACAGAGCGAGAGATAGAGAGAGACAGAGAGAAACACAGAGAGAGACAGAGAGATACAGAGACAAAGAGAGAGACAGAGAGAGACAGAGACAGAGTTAAAGTGACTGAGAGACAGAGAGACAGAGACAAAGTGAGAGAGACTGAGATAGACAGAGAGAGAGACAGAAAAAACAGAGACAAAGAGAGAGACAGAGAGAGACAGAGACAAAGAGAGAGACAGACAGAGACAGAGAGAAACAGAGAGAGACAGAGAGAGACACCGAGAGAGACAGAGAGAGAGACACACAGAGAGACAGAGAGAGACAGAGAGAGAGAAAGAGAGAGACAGAGAGAGAGACAGAGAGAGACAGAATACAGACAAAGGGAGAGAGACAGAGAGAGTCAAAAAGAGACAGTTAGAGAGATAGAGTGATACAAAGAGAGACACAGAGAGAGACAGAGAGAGACAGAGAGAGACAGAGAGAGACAGAGATAGACAGAGAGAGACAGAGAGAAAGACAGAGAGAGACAGATAGATACAGAGAGAGACAGAGAGAGACAGAGAGAGACAGAAAGAGACAGAGAGAGATAGAGAGAGACAGAGAGAGACACAGAGAGAGACAAAGAGATAGACAGAGACAAAGAGAGAGACAGAGATAGAGAGACAAAGTGAGAGAGACAGAGAGAGACAGAGAGAGAGACAGAGAGTGATAGAGACAAAGTGAGAGAGACTGAGATAGACCGAGAGGGAGACAGAGAGAGACAGAGACAAAGAGAGAGACAGACAGAGACAGAGTGAGATAGACTGAGAGAGACAGAGAGAGACATAGAGAGAGACAGAGAGAGACCGAGAGAGACAGAGATAGAGACAGAGAGAGACAGAGAGAGAGACAAAGAGAGACAGAGAGAGACAAGGTGATATATAGAGAGAGACAGAAAGAGAGACAGAGAGAGACAGAAAACAGACAAAGGGAGAGAAACAGAGAGAGACAGAAAGAGACAGAGAGAGATAGAGAGAGACAGAGAGAGACACAGAGAGAGACAGAGAGAGAGAAAGAGACAAAGAGAGCGACAGAGCAAGACAGAGACAGAGTGAGAAAGACTGAGAGACAGAGAGACAGAGAGAGACAGAGACAAATTGAGAGAGACTGAGATAGACAGAGATAGACAGAGAGAGACAGAGACAAAGAGAGAGACAGAGAGAGACAGAGACAGAGTGAGATAGACTGAGAGAGACAGAGAGAGACACAGAGAGAGACAGAGAGAGACAGAAAGAGACAGAGAGAGAGATAGAGAGAGACAGAGAGATACACAGAGAGAAACAGAGTGAGACAGAGAGATACGGAGATAGAGACAGAGCGAGACAGAGAGAGAGACAGAGAGAGACAGAGATAGAGACAGAGAGAGACAGAGAGGGACAGAGAGAGACAGAGATAGAGATAGAGAGAGATAGACAGAGAGTGACAGAGAGAGAGAGAGACAGAGACAGACAAAGAGAGATAGAGACAGAAAGAGACAGATAGAGAGATAGAGAGAGACAGAGAGAGACACAGAGAGAAACAGACTGAAGACAGAGACAAAGAGAAAGACAGAGTGAGAGAGAATGAGAGAGACAGAGAGAGAGACAGAGAGAAACAGAGACAGAGTGAGAGAGACTGAGAAAGACAGAGGGAGACACAGAGAGAGACAGAGTGAGACAGAGAGATACGGAGATAGAGACAGAGAGAGACAGAGAGAGAGACAGAGAGAGACAGAGAGATACAGAGAGAGACAGAGAGAGAAAGAGACAGAAAGAAAACAGACTTAGAGAGAGAGACAGAGAGAGACAGAAAGAGACAGAGAGAGATAGAGAGAGACCAGAAAGATACAGAGAGAGACATAGAGAGACAGAGACAAAGAGAGAGACAGAGAGAGACAGAGACAGAGTGAGAGAGACTTAGAGAGAGACAGAGAGAAACAGAGAAAGTTTGTTAGAGACTGAGAGAGATAGAGAGAGAGACAGAGAGAGACAGATACAAAGAGATAGACAGAATGAGACAGAGAGATACAGAGAGAGACAGAGAGAGACACAGAGAGAGACTGAGAGAGACAGAGAGAGACATAGAGAGACAGAGAGAGACAGAGATAGAGAAAGAGAGAGACAGAGAGAGACACGGAGAGAGACAGAGATAGAGAAAGAGAGAGACAGAGAGACACAGAGAGAGACAGAGAGAGACAGAGAGAGACTAAGATAGAGACAGAAAGAGAGAGACAGAGAGAGACAGAGAGAGACAGAGAGAGAGACAGAGAGAGAAAAAGAGAGAGACAGATAGAGAGACAGAGAGAGAGACTGACAGAGAAAGAGAGAGACAGAAAGAGAGAAAGAGAGAGACAGAGAGAGACAGAGAGAGAGAGACAGACAGAGACCGAAAACAGACAAAGAGAGAGAGACAAAAGAGACAGAGAGAGAGATAGAGAGAGACAGCGAGAGACACAGAGAGAGACACAGAGAGAGAGACAGAGAGATAGAGAGAGACAGAGAGAGACAGAGACAGAGTGAGAGAGACTGAGAGAGACAGAGAGAGACACAGATAGAGAGAGACAGAGAGAGACAGAGAGAGACAGAGAGAGAGACAAAGAGAGACAGAAAGGAGACAAAGCAAGAGAGATAAAGAGAGACAGAAAGAGAGAGAGAGAGATAGAGAGACAGAAAAAGACACAGAGAGAGACAGAGACACAGAGACAAAGAGAGAGACAGAGACAAAGAGAGAGACAGAGAGAGACAGAGATATAGTGGGAGAGACTGATAGAGACAGAATGAGAGACAGAGAGAGACAGAGTGAGACAGAGAGATACGGAGATAGAGACAGAGAGAGACAGAGAGAGAGACAGAGAGAGACAGAGAGATACAGAGAGAGACAGAGAGAGAAAGAGACAGAAAGAAAACAGACTTAGAGAGAGAGACAGAGAGAGACAGAAAGAGACAGAGAGAGATAGAGAGAGACCAGAAAGATACAGAGAGAGACAGAGAGAGACAGAGACAAAGAGAGAGACAGAGAGAGACAGAGACAGAGTGAGAGAGACTTAGAGAGAGACAGAGAGAAACAGAGAAAGATTGTTAGAGACTGAGAGAGATAGAGAGAGAGACAGAGAGAGACAGATACAAAGAGATAGACAGAATGAGACAGAGAGATACAGAAAGAGACAGAGAGAGACACAGAGAGAGACTGAGAGAGACAGAGAGAGACATAGAGAGACAGAGAGAGACAGAGATAGAGAAAGAGAGAGACAGAGAGAGACACAGAGAGAGACAGAGATAGAGAAAGAGAGAGACAGAGAGAAACACAGAGAGAGACAGAGAGAGACAGAGAGAGACAGAAAGAGACAGAGAGAGAGATAGAGAGAGACAGAGAGATACACAGAGAGAAACAGAGTGAGACAGAGAGATACGGAGATAGAGACAGAGCGAGACAGAGAGAGAGACAGAGAGAGACAGAGATAGAGACAGAGAGAGACAGAGAGGGACAGAGAGAGACAGAGATAGAGATAGAGAGAGATAGACAGAGAGTGACAGAGAGAGAGAGAGACAGAGACAGACAAAGAGAGATAGAGACAGAAAGAGACAGATAGAGAGATAGAGAGAGACAGAGAGAGACACAGAGAGAAACAGACTGAAGACAGAGACAAAGAGAGAGACAGAGTGAGAGAGAATGAGAGAGACAGAGAGAGAGACAGAGAGAAACAGAGACAGAGTGAGAGAGACTGAGAAAGACAGAGGGAGACACAGAGAGAGACAGAGTGAGACAGAGAGATACGGAGATAGAGACAGAGAGAGACAGAGAGAGAGACAGAGAGAGACAGAGAGATACAGAGAGAGACAGAGAGAGAAAGAGACAGAAAGAAAACAGACTTAGAGAGAGAGACAGAGAGAGACAGAAAGAGACAGAGAGAGATAGAGAGAGACCAGAAAGATACAGAGAGAGACATAGAGAGACAGAGACAAAGAGAGAGACAGAGAGAGACAGAGACAGAGTGAGAGAGACTTAGAGAGAGACAGAGAGAAACAGAGAAAGTTTGTTAGAGACTGAGAGAGATAGAGAGAGAGACAGAGAGAGACAGATACAAAGAGATAGACAGAATGAGACAGAGAGATACAGAGAGAGACAGAGAGAGACACAGAGAGAGACTGAGAGAGACAGAGAGAGACATAGAGAGACAGAGAGAGACAGAGATAGAGAAAGAGAGAGACAGAGAGAGACACGGAGAGAGACAGAGATAGAGAAAGAGAGAGACAGAGAGACACAGAGAGAGACAGAGAGAGACAGAGAGAGACTAAGATAGAGACAGAAAGAGAGAGACAGAGAGAGACAGAGAGAGACAGAGAGAGAGACAGAGAGAGACAAAGAGAGAGACAGATAGAGAGACAGAGAGAGAGACTGACAGAGAAAGAGACAGAAAGAGAGAAAGAGAGAGACAGAGAGAGACAGAGAGAGAGAGACAGACAGAGACCGAAAACAGACAAAGAGAGAGAGACAAAAGAGACAGAGAGAGAGATAGAGAGAGACAGCGAGAGACACAGAGAGAGACACAGAGAGAGAGACAGAGAGATAGAGAGAGACAGAGAGAGACAGAGACAGAGTGAGAGAGACTGAGAGAGACAGAGAGAGACACAGATAGAGAGAGACAGAGAGAGACAGAGAGAGACAGAGAGAGAGACAAAGAGAGACAGAAAGGAGACAGAGCAAGAGAGATAAAGAGAGACAGAAAGAGAGAGAGAGAGATAGAGAGACAGAAAAAGACACAGAGAGAGACAGAGACACAGAGACAAAGAGAGAGACAGAGACAAAGAGAGAGACAGAGAGAGACAGAGATATAGTGGGAGAGACTGATAGAGACAGAATGAGAGACAGAGAGAGACAGAGTGAGACAGAGAGATACGGAGATAGAGACAGAGAGAGACAGAGAGAGAGACAGAGAGAGACAGAGAGATACAGAGAGAGACAGAGAGAGAAAGAGACAGAAAGAAAACAGACTTAGAGAGAGAGACAGAGAGAGACAGAAAGAGACAGAGAGAGATAGAGAGAGACCAGAAAGATACAGAGAGAGACAGAGAGAGACAGAGACAAAGAGAGAGACAGAGAGAGACAGAGACAGAGTGAGAGAGACTTAGAGAGAGACAGAGAGAAACAGAGAAAGATTGTTAGAGACTGAGAGAGATAGAGAGAGAGACAGAGAGAGACAGATACAAAGAGATAGACAGAATGAGACAGAGAGATACAGAAAGAGACAGAGAGAGACACAGAGAGAGACTGAGAGAGACAGAGAGAGACATAGAGAGACAGAGAGAGACAGAGATAGAGAAAGAGAGAGACAGAGAGAGACACAGAGAGAGACAGAGATAGAGAAAGAGAGAGACAGAGAGAAACACAGAGAGAGACAGAGAGAGACAGAGAGAGACTAAGATAGAGACAGAGAGAGAGAGAGACAGAGAGAGACAGAGAGAGACAGAGAGAGAGACAGAGAGAGACAAAGAGAGAGACAGATAGAGAGACAGAGAGAGAGACTGACAGAGAAAGAGAGAGACAGAAAGAGAGAAAGAGAGAGACTGAGAGAGACAGAGAGAGACAGACAGAGACCGAAAACAGACAAAGAGAGAGAGACAAAAGAGACAGAGAGAGAGAGATAGAGACAGCGAGAGACACAGAGAGAGACACAGAGAGAGAGACAGAGAGATAAGGAGAGACAGAGAGAGACAGAGACAGAGTGAGAGAGACTGAGAGAGACAGAGAGAGACACAGATAGAGAGAGACAGAGAGAGACAGAGAGAGACAGAGAGAGAGACAAAGAGATACAGAAAGGAGACAAAGCAAGAGAGATAAAGAGAGACAGAAAGAGAGAGAGAGAGATAGAGAGACAGAAAAAGACACAGAGAGAGACAGAGACACAGAGACAAAGAGAGAGACAGAGACAAAGAGAGAGACAGAGAGAGACAGAGATATAGTGGGAGAGACTGATAGAGACAGAATGAGAGACAGAGAGAGACAGAGATAGAGACAGAGAGAGAGACAGAGAGAGACAAAGAGAGAGACAGAGAGAGACAGAGAGGGAGAGACAGAGAGAGAGACAGAGAGAGATAGAGAGAGAGACTGAGAGAGACAGAGAGAGACAGAGAGAGACACAGAGAGAGACAGAGAGAGACAGAGCGAGAGATAGAGAGAGACAGAGAGAAACACAGAGAGAGACAGAGAGAGACAGAGACAAAGAGAGAGACAGAGAGAGACAGAGACAGAGTTAGAGTTACTGAGAGACAGAGAGACAGAGACAAAGTGAGAGAGACTGAGATAGACAGAGAGAGAGACAGAAAAAACAGAGACAAAGAGAGAGACAGAGAGAGACAGAGACAGAGTGAGAAAGACAGAGAGAGACAGAGAGATACAGAGAGAGACAGAGAGAGACACCGAGAGAGACAGAGAGAGAGACACACAGAGAGACAGAGAGAGACAGAGAGAGAGAAAGAGAGAGACAGAGAGAGAGACAGAGAGAGACAGAATACAGACAAAGGGAGAGAGACAGAGAGAGTCAAAAAGAGACAGTTAGAGAGATAGAGTGAGACAAAAAGAGACACAGAGAGAGACAGAGAGAGACAGAGAGAGACAGAGAGAGACAGAGATAGACAGAGAGAGACAGAGAGAAAGACAGAGAGAGACAGATAGATACAGAGAGAGACAGAGAGAGACACAGAGAGAGACAGAGAGAGACAGAAAGAGACAGAGAGAGATAGAGAGAGACAGAGAGAGACACAGAGAGAGACAAAGAGATAGACAGAGACAAAGAGAGAGACAGAGAGAGAGAGACAAAGTGAGAGAGACAGAGAGAGACAGAGAGAGAGACAGAGAGAGATAGAGACAAAGTGAGAGAGACTGAGATAGACCGAGAGGGAGACAGAGAGAGACAGAGACAAAGAGAGAGACAGACAGAGACAGAGACAGAGTGAGATAGACTGAGAGAGACAGAGAGAGACATAGAGAGAGACAGAGAGAGACCGAGAGAGACAGAGATAGAGACAGAGAGAGACAGAGAGAGAGACAAAGAGAGACAGAGAGAGACAAGGTGATATATAGAGAGAGACAGAAAGAGAGACAGAGAGAGACAGAAAACAAACAAAGGGAGAGAAAGAGAGAGAGACAGAAAGACACAGAGAGAGATAGAGAGAGGCAGAGAGAGACACAGAGAGAGACAGAGAGAGAGAAAGAGATAAAGAGAGCGACAGAGCAAGACAGAGACAGAGTGAGAGAGACTGAGAGACAGAGAGACAGAGAGAGACAGAGACAAAGTGAGAGAGACTGAGATAGACAGAGATAGAAAGAGAGAGACGGAGACAAAGAGAGAGACAGAGAGAGACAGAGATAGAGACAGAGACAGAGAGAGACAGAGAGAGACAGTGAGAGAAACAGAGACAATGAGAGAGACAGAGAGAGACAGAACAGAGTGAGAGAGACTGAGAGAGACAGAGAGAGGGACAGAGAAAGACAGAGAGAGAGAAAGAGACAAAGAGAGAGACAGAGCGAGACAGAGATAGAGTGAGAGAGACTGAGAGACAGAGAGACAGTGAGAGACAGAGACAAATTGAGAGAGACTGAGATAGACAGAGATAGACAGAGAGAGACAGAGACAAAGAGAGAGACAGAGAGAGACAGAGACAGAGTGAGATAGACTGAGAGAGACAGAGAGAGACAGAGAGAGACAGAGATAGAGACAGAGAGAGAGACAGAGAGAGACAAAGAGAGAGACAGAGAGAGACAGAGAGGGAGAGACAGAGAGAGAGACAGAGAGAGATAGAGAGAGAGACTGAGAGAGACAGAGAGAGACAGAGAGAGACACAGAGAGAGACAGAGAGAGCCAGAGAGAGCCAGAGAGAGACAGAGCGAGAGATAGAGAGAGACTGAGAGAAACACAGAGAGAGACAGAGAGAGACAGAGACAAAGAGAGAGAGACAGAGAGAGACAGAGACAGAGTGAGAGAGACTGAGAGACAGAGAGACAGAGACAAAGTGAGAGAGACTGAGATAGACAGAGAGAGAGACAGAAAAAACAGAGACAAAGAGAGAGACACAGAGAGACAGAGACAGAGTGAGATAGACAGAGAGAGACAGAGAGATACAGAGAGAGACAGAGAGAGACACCGAGAGAGAGAGAGAGACACAGAGAGAGACAGAGAGAGACAGAGAGAGAGAAAGAGAGAAACAGAGAGACAGACAGAGAGAGACAGAATACAGACAAAGGGAGAGAGACAGAGAGAGTCAAAAAGAGACAGTTAGAGAGATAGAGTGAGACAGAGAGAGACACAGAGAGAGACAGAGAGAGACAGAGACAAAGAGAGAGACAGAGAGAGACAGAGACAGAGTGAGCGAGACTGAGAGATACAGAGAGAGAGACAGAGAGAGACAGAGACAGAGTGATAGAGACTGAGAGAGACAGAGAGACATAGACAAAGAAAGATACAGAGAGAGACAGAGACAGAGAGAGAGACTGAGAGAGACAGAGAGATACAGAGAGAGACACAGAGAGAGACAGAGAGAGACAGAGAGAGACAGAGAGAGACAGAGATAGACAGAGAGAGACAGAGAGGAAGACAGAGAGAGACAGATAGATACAGATAGATACAGAGAGAGACACAGAGAGAGACAGAGAGAGACAGAAAGAGACAGAGAGAGATAGAGAGAGACAGAGAGAGACACAGAGAGAGACAAAGAGATAGACAGAGACAAAGAGAGAGACAGAGAGAGATAGAGACAAATTGAGAGAGACTGAGATAGACAGAGAGGGAGACAGAGAGAGACAGAGACAAAGAGAGAGACAGACAGAGACAGAGACAGAGTGAGATAGACTGAGAGAGACAGAGAGAGACACAGAGAGAGACAGAGAGAGACAGAGAGAGACAGAGATAGAGACAGAGAGAGACAGAGAGAGAGACAAAGAGAGACAGAGAGAGACAAGGTGATATATAGAGAGAGACAGAAAGAGAGACAGAGAGACAGAAAACAGACAAAGGGAGAGAAACAGAGAGAGTCAGAAAGAGACAGAGAGAGAGATAGAGAGAGACAGAGAGAGACACAGAGAGAGACAGATAGAGAGAAAGAGACAAAGAGAGAGACAGAGCGAGACAGAGACAGAGTGAGAGAGACTGAGAGACAGAGAGACAGAGAGAGACAGAGACAAAGTGAGAGAGACTGAGATAGACAAAGATAGAAAGAGAGAGACGGAGACAAAGAGAGAGACAGAGAGAGACAGAGATAGAGACAGAGACAGAGAGAGACAGAGAGAGACAGAGAGAGAAACAGAGACAATGAGAGAGACAGAGAGAGACAGAACAGAGTGAGAGAGACTGAGAGAGACAGAGAGAGGGACAGAGAAAGACAGAGAGAGAGAGAAAGAGACAAAGAGAGAGACAGAGCGAGACAGAGACAGAGTGAGAGAGACTGAGAGACAGAGAGACAGAGAGAGACAGAGACAAATTGAGAGATACTGAGATAGACAGAGATAGACAGAGAGAGACAGAGACAAAGAGAGAGACAGAGACAGAGTGAGAGAGACAGTGAGAGACAAAGAGAGAGGCAGAGAGACATAGACAAAATGAGAGAGACTGAGAAAGACAGAGTTAGAGAGACAGAGAGAGACAGAGACAAAGAGAGAGACAGACAGAGACAGAGACAGAGTGAGATAGCCTGAGAGAGACCGAGAGAGATACAGAGAGAGACAGAGAGGGAGAAAGAGACAGAAAGAAAACAGACTTAGCAAGAGAGACATAGAGAGACAGAAAGATACAGAGAGAGATAGAGAGAGACAAAGAAAGACACAGAGAGAGACAGTGAGAGACAGAGACAAAGAGAGAGACAGAGAGAGACAGAGACAGAGTGAGAGAGACTGAGAGAGAGTCAGAGAGAAACAGAGAAAGATTGAGAGAGACTGAGAGAGGCAGAGAGAGAGACAGAGAGAGACAGATACAAAGAGATAGACAGAGAGACACAGAGAGATACAGAGAGAGACAGAGAGAGACACAGAGAGAGATCGAGAGAGACAGAGAGAGACATAGAGAGACAGGGAGAGACAGAGATAGAGACAGAGAGAGACAGAGAGAGACACAGAGAGAGACAGAGAGAGACAGAGAGAGACTAAGATAGAGACAGAGAGAGAGACAGAGAGAGAGATAGAGAGAGACAGAGAGAGACAGAGAGAGAGAGAGAGAGACAGAGAGAGACAGAGAGAGACAGAGATAGAGACAGAGAGAGAGACAGAGAGAGACAAAGAGAGAGACAGAGAGAGACAGAGAGGGAGAGACAGAGAGAGAGACAGAGAGAGATAGAGAGAGAGACTGAGAGAGACAGAGAGAGACAGAGAGAGACACAGAGAGAGACAGAGAGAGCCAGAGAGAGCCAGAGAGAGACAGAGCGAGAGATAGAGAGAGACAGAGAGAAACACAGAGAGAGACAGAGAGAGACAGAGACAAAGAGAGAGACAGAGAGAGACAGAGACAGAGTGAGAGAGACTGAGAGACAGAGAGACAGAGACAAAGTGAGAGAGACTGAGATAGACAGAGAGAGAGACAGAAAAATCAGAGACAAAGAGAGAGACAGAGAGAGACAGAGACAGAGTGAGAAAGACAGAGAGAGACAGAGAGATACAGAGAGAGACAGAGAGAGACACTGAGAGAGACAGAGAGAGAGACACACAGAGAGACAGAGAGAGACAGAGAGAGAGAAAGAGAGAGACAGAGAGAGAGACAGAGAGAGACAGAAATCAGACAAAGGGAGAGAGACAGAGAGAGTCAAAAAGAGACAGTTAGAGAGATAGAGTGAGACAAAGAGAGACACAGAGAGAGACAGAGAGAGACAGAGAGAGACAGAGAGAGACAGAGATAGACAGAGAGAGACAGAGAGAAAGACAGAGAGAGACAGATAGATACAGAGAGAGACAGAGAGAGACAGAAAGAGACAGAGAGAGATAGAGTGAGACAAAAAGAGACACAGAGAGAGACAGAGAGAGACAGAGAGAGACAGAGAGAGACAGAGATAGACAGAGAGAGACAGAGAGAAAGACAGAGAGAGACAGATAGATACAGAGAGAGACAGAGAGAGACACAGAGAGAGACAGAGAGAGACAGAAAGAGACAGAGAGAGATAGAGAGAGACAGAGAGAGACACAGAGAGAGACAAAGAGATAGACAGAGACAAAGAGAGAGACAGAGAGAGAGAGACAAAGTGAGAGAGACAGAGAGAGACAGAGAGAGAGACAGAGAGAGATAGAGACAAAGTGAGAGAGACTGAGATAGACCGAGAGGGAGACAGAGAGAGACAGAGACAAAGAGAGAGACAGACAGAGACAGAGACAGAGTGAGATAGACTGAGAGAGACAGAGAGAGACATAGAGAGAGACAGAGAGAGACCGAGAGAGACAGAGATAGAGACAGAGAGAGACAGAGAGAGAGACAAAGAGAGACAGAGAGAGACAAGGTGATATATAGAGAGAGACAGAAAGAGAGACAGAGAGAGACAGAAAACAGACAAAGGGAGAGAAACAGAGAGAGACAGAAAGAGACAGAGAGAGATAGAGAGAGACAGAGAGAGACACAGAGAGAGACAGAGAGAGAGAAAGAGACAAAGAGAGCGACAGAGCAAGACAGAGACAGAGTGAGAAAGACTGAGAGACAGAGAGACAGAGAGAGACAGAGACAAATTGAGAGAGACTGAGATAGACAGAGACAGACAGAGAGAGACAGAGACAAAGAGAGAGACAGAGAGAGACAGAGACAGAGTGAGATAGACTGAGAGAGACAGAGAGAGACACAGAGAGAGACAGAGAGAGACAGAAAGAGACAGAGAGAGAGATAGAGAGAGACAGAGAGATACACAGAGAGAAACAGAGTGAGACAGAGAGATACGGAGATAGAGACAGAGCGAGACAGAGAGAGAGACAGAGAGAGACAGAGATAGAGACAGAGAGAGACAGAGAGGGACACAGAGAGACAGAGATAGAGATAGAGAGAGATAGACAGAGAGTGACAGAGAGAGAGAGAGAGACAGAGACAAAGAGATATAGAGACAGAAAGAGACAGATAGAGAGATAGAGAGAGACAGAGAGAGACACAGAGAGAAACAGACTGAAGACAGAGACAAAGAGAGAGACAGAGTGAGAGAGAATGAGAGAGACAGAGAGAGAGACAGAGAGAAACAGAGACAGAGTGAGAGAGACTGATAGAGACAGAATGAGAGACAGAGAGAGACAGAGTGAGACAGAGAGATACGGAGATAGAGACAGAGAGAGACAGAGAGAGAGACAGAGAGAGACAGAGAGATACAGAGAGAGACAGAGAGAGAAAGAGACAGAAAGAAAACAGACTTAGAGAGAGAGACAGAGAGAGACAGAAAGAGACAGAGAGAGATAGAGAGAGACCAGAAAGATACAGAGAGAGACAGAGAGAGAGAGAGACAAAGAGAGAGACAGAGAGAGACAGAGACAGAGTGAGAGAGACTTAGAGAGAGACAGAGAGAAACAGAGAAAGATTGTTAGAGACTGAGAGAGATAGAGAGAGAGACAGAGAGAGACAGATACAAAGATATAGACAGAATGAGACAGAGAGATACAGAGAGAGACAGAGAGAGACACAGAGAGAGACTGAGAGAGACAGAGAGAGACATAGAGAGACAGAGAGAGACAGAGATAGAGAAAGAGAGAGACAGAGAGAGACACAGAGAGAGACAGAGATAGAGAAAGAGAGAGACAGAGAGAGACACAGAGAGAGACAGAGAGAGACAGAGAGAGACTAAGATAGAGACAGAGAGAGAGAGAGACAGAGAGAGACAGAGAGAGACAGAGAGAGAGACAGAGAGAGACAAAGAGAGAGACAGATAGAGAGACAGAGAGAGAGACTGACAGAGAAAGAGAGAGACAGAAAGAGAGAAAGAGAGAGACAGAGAGAGACAGAGAGAGAGAGACAGACAGAGACCAAAAACAGACAAAGAGAGAGACAAAAGAGACAGAGAGAGAGATAGAGAGAGACAGCGAGAGACACAGAGAGAGACACAGAGAGAGAGAAAGAGAGATAGAGAGAGACAGAGAGAGACAGAGACAGAGTGAGAGAGACTGAGAGAGACAGAGAGAGACACAGATAGAGAGAGACAGAGAGAGACAGAGAGAGAAAGAGAGAGAGACAAAGAGACAGAAAGGAGACAAAGCAAGAGAGATAAAGAGAGACAGAAAGAGAGAGAGAGAGATAGAGAGACAGAAAAAGACACAGAGAGAGACAGAGACACAGAGACAAAGAGAGAGACAGAGACAAAGAGAG
This sequence comes from Mus caroli, assembly GCF_978045245.1. Taxonomy (NCBI): domain Eukaryota; kingdom Metazoa; phylum Chordata; class Mammalia; order Rodentia; family Muridae; genus Mus; species Mus caroli. Next base: position 14,155,905 of record NW_028227276.1, on the reverse strand, counting down.
AGACAGAGAGAAACAGAGATATAGTGGGAGAGACTGATAGAGACAGAATGAGAGACAGAGAGAGACAGAGTGAGACAGAGAGATACGGAGATAGAGACAGAGAGAGACAGAGAGAGAGACAGAGAGAGACAGAGAGATACAGAGAGAGACAGAGAGAGAAAGAGACAGAAAGAAAACAGACTTAGAGAGAGAGACAGAGAGAGACAGAAAGAGACAGAGAGAGATAGAGAGAGACCAGAAAGATACAGAGAGAGACAGAGAGAGACAGAGACAAAGAGAGAGACAGAGAGAGACAGAGACAGAGTGAGAGAGACTTAGAGAGAGACAGAGAGAAACAGAGAAAGATTGTTAGAGACTGAGAGAGATAGAGAGAGAGACAGAGAGAGACAGATACAAAGATATAGACAGATTGAGACAGAGAGATACAGAGAGAGACAGAGAGAGACACAGAGAGAGACTGAGAGAGACAGAGAGAGACATAGAGAGACAGAGAGAGAGAGATAGAGAAAGAGAGAGACAGAGAGAGACACAGAGAGAGACAGAGATAGAGAAAGAGAGAGACAGAGAGAGACACAGAGAGAGACAGAGAGAGACAGAGAGAGACTAAGATAGAGACAGAGAGAGAGAGAGACAGAGAGAGACAGAGAGAGACAGAGAGAGAGACAGAGAGAGACAAAGAGAGAGACAGATAGAGAGACAGAGAGAGAGACTGACAGAGAAAGAGAGAGACAGAAAGAGAGAAAGAGAGAGACAGAGAGAGACATAGAGAGAGACAGACAGAGACCGAAAACAGACAAAGAGAGAGAGACAAAAGAGACAGAGAGAGAGATAGAGAGAGACAGCGAGAGACACAGAGAGAGACACAGAGAGAGAGACAGAGAGATAGAGAGAGACAGAGAGATACAGAGAGAGACAGAGAGAGACACCGAGAGAGACAGAGAGAGAGACACACAGAGAGACAGAGAGAGACAGAGAGAGAGAAAGAGAGAGACAGAGAGAGAGACAGAGAGAGACAGAATACAGACAAAGGGAGAGAGACAGAGAGAGTCAAAAAGAGACAGTTAGAGAGATAGAGTGAGACAAAGAGAGACACAGAGAGAGACAGAGAGAGACAGAGAGAGACAGAGATAGACAGAGAGAGACAGAGAGAAAGACAGAGAGAGACAGATAGATACAGAGAGAGACAGAGAGAGACACAGAGAGAGACAGAGAGAGACAGAAAGAGACAGAGAGAGATAGAGAGAGACAGAGAGAGACACAGAGAGAGACAAAGAGATAGACAGAGACAAAGAGTGAGACAGAGAGAGAGAGACAAAGTGAGAGAGACAGAGAGAGACAGAGAGAGAGACAGAGAGAGATAGAGACAAAATGAGAGAGACTGAGATAGACCGAGAGGGAGACAGAGAGAGACAGAGACAAAGAGAGAGACAGACAGAGACAGAGACAGAGTGAGATAGACTGAGAGAGACAGAGAGAGACATAGAGAGAGACAGAGAGAGACCGAGAGAGACAGAGATAGAGACAGAGAGAGACAGAGAGAGAGACAAAGAGAGACAGAGAGAGACAAGGTGATATATAGAGAGAGACAGAAAGAGAGACAGAGAGAGACAGAAAACAGACAAAGGGAGAGAAACAGAGAGAGACAGAAAGAGACAGAGAGAGATAGAGAGAGACAGAGAGAGACACAGAGAGAGACAGAGAGAGAGAAAGAGACAAAGAGAGCGACAGAGCAAGACAGAGACAGAGTGAGAAAGACTGAGAGACAGAGAGACAGAGAGAGACAGAGACAAATTGAGAGAGACTGAGATAGACAGAGATAGACAGAGAGAGACAGAGACAAAGAGAGAGACAGAGAGAGACAGAGACAGAGTGAGATAGACTGAGAGAGACAGAGAGAGACACAGAGAGAGACAGAGAGAGACAGAAAGAGACAGAGAGAGAGATAGAGAGAGACAGAGAGATACACAGAGAGAAACAGAGTGAGACAGAGAGATACGGAGATAGAGACAGAGCGAGACAGAGAGAGAGACAGAGAGAGACAGAGATAGAGACAGTGAGAGACAGAGAGGGACAGAGAGAGACAGAGATAGAGATAGAGAGAGATAGACAGAGAGTGACAGAGAGAGAGAGAGAGACAGAGACAGACAAAGAGAGATAGAGACAGAAAGAGACAGATAGAGAGATAGAGAGAGACAGAGAGAGACACAGAGAGAAACAGACTGAAGACAGAGACAAAGAGAGAATCAGAGTGAGAGAGAATGAGAGAGACAGAGAGAGAAACAGAGAGAAACAGAGACAGAGTGAGAGAGACTGAGAAAGACAGAGGGAGACACAGAGAGAGACAGAGTGAGACAGAGAGATACGGAGATAGAGACAGAGAGAGACAGAGAGAGAGACAGAGAGAGACAGAGAGATACAGAGAGAGACAGAGAGAGAAAGAGACAGAAAGAAAACAGACTTAGAGAGAGAGACAGAGAGAGACAGAAAGAGACAGAGAGAGATAGAGAGAGACCAGAAAGATACAGAGAGAGACAGAGAGAGACAGAGACAAAGAGAGAGACAGTGAGAGACAGAGACAGAGTGAGAGAGACTTAGAGAGAGACAGAGAGAAACAGAGAAAGATTGTTAGAGACTGAGAGAGATAGAGAGAGAGACAGAGAGAGACAGATACAAAGAGATAGACAGAATGAGACAGAGAGATACAGAGAGAGACAGAGAGAGACACAGAGAGAGACTGAGAGAGACAGAGAGAGACATAGAGAGACAGAGAGAGACAGAGATAGAGAAAGAGAGAGACAGAGAGAGACACAGAGAGAGACAGAGATAGAGAAAGAGAGAGACAGAGAGAGACACAGAGAGAGACAGAGAGAGACAGAGAGAGACTAAGATAGAGACAGAGAGAGAGAGAGACAGAGAGAGACAGAGAGAGACAGAGAGAGACAGAGAGAGACAAAGAGAGAGACAGATAGAGAGACAGAGAGAGAGACTGACAGAGAAAGAGAGAGACAGAAAGAGAGAAAGAGAGAGACAGAGAGAGACAGAGAGAGAGAGACAGACAGAGACCGAAAACAGACAAAGAGAGAGAGACAAAAGAGACAGAGAGAGAGATAGAGAGAGACAGCGAGAGACACAGAGAGAGACACAGAGAGAGAGACAGAGAGATAGAGAGAGACAGAGAGAGACAGAGACAGAGTGAGAGAGACTGAGAGAGACAGAGAGAGACACAGATAGAGAGAGACAGAGAGAGACAGAGAGAGACAGAGAGAGAGACAAAGAGAGACAGAAAGGAGACAAAGCAAGAGAGATAAAGAGAGACAGAAAGAGAGAGAGAGAGATAGAGAGACAGAAAAAGACACAGAGAGAGACAGAGACACAGAGACAAAGAGAGAGACAGAGACAAAGAGAGAGACAGAGAGAGACAGAGATATAGTGGGAGAGACTGATAGAGACAGAATGAGAGACAGAGAGAGACAGAGATAGAGACAGAGAGAGACAGATAAAGACACAGAGAGACACAGAGAGAGATAGAGAGAGAGGTAGATAGAGAGAGACAAAGAGAGAGACAGAGAGAGACAAAGAGAGAGACAGAGAGAGAGACAGAGAGAGAGACAGAGAGAGATGGAGATACAAGAGCGAGAGACAGAGAGAGACAGAGAGAGACACAGAGAGGGACAGAGAAAAGAGAGAGACAGAGAGAAACAGAGACAGAGTGAGAGAGACTGAGAGAGACAGAGAGAGACAGAGACAGAGTGAGTGAGATTGAGAGAGACAGAGAGAGAGACAGAGAGGCAGAGATAAAGAGAGAGACAGAGAGAGATAGAGAGATACAGATAGAGACAGAAAGAGACAGAGAGAGAGAAAGAGAGAGACAGAGAGAGAGACAGAGAGAGACAGAATACAGACAAAGGGAGAGAGACAGAGAGAGTCAAAAAGAGACAGTTAGAGAGATAGAGTGAGACAAAGAGAGACACAGAGAGAGACAGAAAGAGACAGAGAGAGATAGAGAGAGACAGAGAGAGACACAGAGAGAGACAGAGAGAGAGAAAGAGACAAAGAGAGCGACAGAGCAAGACAGAGACAGAGTGAGAAAGACTGAGAGACAGAGAGACAGAGAGAGACAGAGACAAATTGAGAGAGACTGAGATAGACAGAGAGAGACAGAGAGAGACAGAGACAAAGAGAGAGACAGAGAGAGACAGAGACAGAGTGAGATAGACTGAGAGAGACAGAGAGAGACACAGAGAGAGACAGAAAGAGACAGAGAGAGAGATAGAGAGAGACAGAGAGATACACAGAGAGAAACAGAGTGAGACAGAGAGATACGGAGATAGAGACAGAGCGAGACAGAGAGAGAGACAGAGAGAGACAGAGATAGAGACAGAGAGAGACAGAGAGGGACAGAGAGAGACAGAGATAGAGATAGAGAGAGATAGACAGAGAGTGACAGAGAGAGAGAGAGAGAGACAGAGACAGACAAAGAGAGATAGAGACAGAAAGAGACAGAAAGAGAGATAGAGAGAGACAGAGAGAGACACAGAGAGAAACAGACTGAAGACAGAGACAAAGAGAGAGACAGAGTGAGAGAGAATGAGAGAGACAGAGAGAGAGACAGAGAGAAACAGAGACAGAGTGAGAGAGACTGAGAAAGACAGAGGGAGACACAGAGAGAGACAGAGTGAGACAGAGAGATACGGAGATAGAGACAGAGAGAGACAGAGAGAGAGACAGAGAGAGACAGAGAGATACAGAGAGAGACAGAGAGAGAAAGAGACAGAAAGAAAACAGACTTAGAGAGAGAGACAGAGAGAGACAGAGAGAGATAGAGAGAGACCAGAAAGATACAGAGAGAGACAGAGAGAGACAGAGACAAAGAGAGAGACAGAGAGAGACAGTGACAGAGTGAGAGAGACTTAGAGAGAGACAGAGAGAAACAGAGAAAGATTGTTAGAGACTGAGAGAGATAGAGAGAGAGACAGAGAGAGACAGATACAAAGAGATAGACAGAATGAGACAGAGAGATACAGAGAGAGACAGAGAGAGACACAGAGAGAGACTGAGAGCGACAGAGAGAGACATAGAGAGACAGAGAGAGACAGAGATAGAGAAAGAGAGAGACAGAGAGAGACACAGAGAGAGACAGAGATAGAGAAAGAGAGAGACAGAGAGAGACACAGAGAGAGACAGAGAGAGACAGAGAGAGACTAAGATAGAGACAGAGAGAGAGAGAGACAGAGAGAGACAGAGAGAGACAGAGAGAGAGACAGAGAGAGACAAAGAGAGAGACAGATAGAGAGACAGAGAGAGAGACTGACAGAGAAAGAGAGAGACAGAAAGAGAGAAAGAGAGAGACAGAGAGAGACAGAGAGAGAGAGACAGACAGAGACCGAAAACAGACAAAGAGAGAGAGACAAAAGAGACAGAGAGAGATAGAGAGAGACAGCGAGAGACACAGAGAGAGACACAGAGAGAGAGACAGAGAGATAGAGAGAGACAGAGAGAGACAGAGACAGAGTGAGAGAGACTGAGAGAGACAGAGAGAGACACAGATAGAGAGAGACAGAGAGAGACAGAGAGAGACAGAGAGAGAGACAAAGAGAGACAGAAAGTAGACAAAGCAAGAGAGATAAAGAGAGACAGAAAGAGAGAGAGAGATAGAGAGACAGAAAAAGAAACAGAGAGAGACAGAGACACAGAGACAAAGAGAGAGACAGAGACAAAGAGAGAGACAGAGAGAGACAGAGATATAGTGGGAGAGACTGATAGAGACAGAATGAGAGACAGAGAGAGACAGAGTGAGACAGAGAGATACGGAGATAGAGACAGAGAGAGACAGAGAGAGAGACAGAGAGAGACAGAGAGATACAGAGAGAGACAGAGAGAGAAAGAGACAGAAAGAAAACAGACTTAGAGAGAGAGACAGAGAGAGACAGAAAGAGACAGAGAGAGATAGAGAGAGACCAGAAAGATACAGAGAGAGACATAGAGAGACAGAGACAAAGAGAGAGACAGAGAGAGACAGAGACAGAGTGAGAGAGACTTAGAGAGAGACAGAGAGAAACAGAGAAAGATTGTTAGAGACTGAGAGAGATAGAGAGAGAGACAGAGAGAGACAGATACAAAGAGATAGACAGAATGAGACAGAGAGATACAGAGAGAGACAGAGAGAGACACAGAGAGAGACTGAGAGAGACAGAGAGAGACATAGAGAGACAGAGAGAGACAGAGATAGAGAAAGAGAGAGACAGAGAGAGACAAAGAGAGAGACAGAGATAGAGAAAGAGAGAGACAGAGAGAGACACAGAGAGAGACAGAGAGAGACAGAGAGAGACTAAGATAGAGACAGAGAGAGAGAGACAGAGAGAGACAGAGAGAGACAGAGAGAGAGACAGAGAGAGACAAAGAGAGAGACAGATAGAGAGACAGAGAGAGACAGAGAGAGATGGAGAGACAAGAGCGAGAGACAGAGAGAGACAGAGAGAGATAGAGACACAGAGAGACACAGAGAGAGACAAAGAAATAGACAGAGACAAAGAGAGAGACAGAGAGAGAAAGAGACAAAGTGAGAGAGACAGAGATAGACCGAGAGGGAGACAGAGAGAGACAGATACAAAGAGATAGACAGAATGAGACAGAGAGATACAGAGAGAGACAGAGAGAGACACAGAGAGAGACTGAGAGAGACAGAGAGAGACATAGAGAGACAGAGAGAGACAGAGATAGAGAAAGAGAGAGACAGAGAGAGACACAGAGAGACACAGAGAGAGATAGAGAGAGAGGTAGATAGAGAGAGACAAAGAGAGAGACAGAGAGAGACAAAGAGAGAGACAGAGAGAGAGACAGAGAGAGACAGAGAGAGATGGAGAGACAAGAGCGAGAGACAGAGAGAGACAGAGAGAGACACAGAGAGGGACAGAGAAAAGAGAGAGACAGAGAGAAACAGAGACAGAGTGAGAGAGACTGAGAGAGACAGAGAGAGACAGAGACAGAGTGAGTGAGATTGAGAGAGACAGAGAGAGAGACAGAGAGGCAGAGATAAAGAGAGAGACAGAGAGAGATAGAGAGATACAGATAGAGACAGAGAGAGACACAGATAGAGACAGAGAGAGACAGAGAGAGACAGAGTTAGAGACAGAAAGCGAGACAGAGAGATAGAGATAGTGATAGAGAGAGACAAAGAGAAATACAGAGAGACAGAGAGAGACAGATAGATACAGAGAGAGTCAGAGAGAGACACAGAGAGAGACAGAGAGAGACAGAAAGAGACAGAGAGAGATAGAGAGAGACAGAGAGAGACACAGAGAGAGACAAAGAGATAGACAGAGACAAAGAGAGAGACAGATAGAGAGAGACAAAGTGAGAGAGACAGAGAGAGACAGAGAGAGAGACAGAGAGAGATAGAGACAAAGTGAGAGAGACTGAGATAGACCGAGAGGGAGACAGAGAGAGACAGAGACAAAGAGAGAGACAGACAGAGACAGAGACAGAGTGAGATAGACTGAGAGAGACAGAGAGAGACACAGAGAGAGACAGAGAGAGACAGAGAAAGACAGAGATAGAGACAGAGAGAGACAGAGAGAGAGACAATGAGAGACAGAGAGAGACAAGGTGATATATAGAGAGAGACAGAAAGAGAGACAGAGAGAGACAGAAAACAGACAAAGGGAGAGAAAAAGAGAGACAGAAAGAGACAGAGAGAGAGATAGAGAGAGACAGAGAGAGACACAGAGAGAGAAAGAGAGAGAGAAAGAGACAAAGAGAGAGACAGTGCGAGACAGAGACAGAGTGAGAGAGACTGAGAGACAGAGAGACAGAGAGAGACAGAGACAAAGTGAGAGAGACTGAGATAGACAGAGATAGAAAGAGAGAGACGGAGAAAAAGAGAGAGACAGAGAGAGACAGAGATAGAGACAGAGACAGAGAGAGACAGAGAGAGAAACAGAGACAATGAGAGAGACAGAGAGAGACAGAACAGAGTGAGAGAGACTGAGAGAGACAGAGAGAGGGACAGAGAAAGACAGAGAGAGAGAAAGAGACAAAGAGAGAGACAGAGCGAGACAGAGACAGAGTGAGAGAGACTGAGAGACAGAGAGACAGAGAGAGACAGAGACAAATTGAGAGAGACTGAGATAGACAGAGATAGACAGAGAGAGACAGAGACAAAGAGAGAGACAGAGAGAGACAGATACAGAGTGAGATAGACTGAGAGAGACAGAGAGAGACACAGAGAGAGACAGAGAGAGACAGAAAGAGACAGAGAGAGAGACAGAGAGAGACAGAGATAGAGACAGAGAGAGACAGAGAGGGACAGAGAGAGACAGAGATAGAGATAGAGAGAGATAGACAGAGAGAGACAGAGAGTGACAGAGAGAGAGACAGAGAGAGAGATAGAGACAGACAAAGAGAGATAGAGACAGAAAGACACAGATAGAGAGATAGAGAGAGACAGAGAGAGACACAGAGAGAAACAGACTGAAGACAGAGACAAAGAGAGAGATAGAGTGAGAGAGAATGAGAGAGACAGAGAGAGAGACAGTGAGAAACAGAGACAGAGTGAGAGAGACTGAGAGAGACAGAGACAGACACAGAGAGAGACAGAGGGAGACACAGAGAGAGACAGAGTGAGACAGAGAGATACGGAGATAGAGACAGAGAGAGACAGAGAGAGAGAGAGAGACAGAGAGATACAGAGAGAGACAGAGAGAGAAAGAGACAGAAAGAAAACAGACTTAGAGAGAGAGACAGAGAGAGACAGAAAGAGACAGAGAGAGAGATAGAGAGAGACAAAGAAAGACACAGAGAGAGACAGAGAGAGAGAAAGAGACAAAGAGAGAGACAGAGCGAGACAGAGACAGAGTGAGAGAGACTGAGAGACAGAGAGACAGAGAGAGACAGAGACAAAGTGAGAGAGACTGAGATAGACAGAGATAGAAAGAGAGAGACGGAGACAAAGAGAGAGACAGAGAGAGACAGAGATAGAGATAGAGACAGAGAGAGACAGAGAGAGACAGAGAGAGAAACAGAGACAATGAGAGAGACAGAGAGAGACAGAACAGAGTGAGAGAGACTGAGAGAGACAGAGAGAGGGACAGAGAAAGACAGAGAGAAAGAAAGAGACAAAGAGAGAGACAGAGCGAGACAGAGACAGAGTGAGAGAGACTGAGAGACAGAGAGACAGAGAGAGACAGAGACAAATTGAGAGAGACTGAGATAGACAGAGATAGACAGAGAGAGACAGAGACAAAGAGAGAGACAGAGAGAGAGACAGACAGAGACCGAAAACAGACAAAGAGAGAGAGACAGAAAGAGACAGAGAGAGAGATAGAGAGACACAGAGAGAGACAGAGAGAGAGACAGAGAGATAGAGAGAGACAGAGAGAGACAGAGACAGAGTGAGAGAGACTGAGAGAGACAGAGAGTGACACAGATAGGGAGAGACAGAGAGAGACAGAGAGAGACAGAGAGATAAAGAGAGAGACAGAGAGAGAGACAGAGAGAGACACAGAGAGAGACAAAGAGATAGACAGAGACAAAGAGAGAGACAGAGAGACACAAAGACAAAGTGAGAGAGACAGAGAGAGACAGAGAGAGTTAGAGAGAGACAGAGAGATACAGAGAGAGACAGAGAGAGAGACACAGAGAGACAGAAAGGAGACAAAGTAAGAGAGATAAAGAGAGACAGAAAGAGAGAGAGATAGAGAGACAGAAAAAGACACAGAGAGAGACAGAGACACAGAGACAGAGAGAGACAGATACAAAGAGAGAGACAGAGAGAGACAGAGATATAGTGAGAGAGACTGATAGAGACAGAATGAGAGACAGAGAGAGACAGAGATAGAGACAGAGAGAGACAGATAGAGACACAGAGAAACACAGAGAGAGATAGAGAGAGAGGTAGATAGAGAGAGACAAAGAGAGAGACAGAGAGAGACAAAGAGAGAGACAGAGAGAGAGACAGAGAGAGAGACAGAGAGAGATGGAGAGACAAGAGCGAGAGACAGAGAGAGAGACAGAGAGAGACACAGATAGACACAGAGAAAAGAGAGAGACAGAGAGAAACAGAGACAGAGTGAGAGAGACTGAGAGAGACAGAGAGAGACTGAGACAGAGTGAGTGAGATTGAGAGAGACAGAGAGAGAGACAGAGAGGCAGAGATAAAGAGAGAGACAGAGAGAGATAGAGAGAGACAGAGAGAGATACAGAGAGAGACAGAGAGAGACAGAGAGAGACAGAGAGATACAGATAGAGACAGAGAGAGACACAGATAGAGACAGAGAGAGACAGAGAGAGACAGAGTTAGAGACACAAAGAGAGACAGAGAGATAGAGATAGTGATAGAGAGAGACAGAGAGAAAGACAGAGATAGACAGATAGAGACAGATAGATACAGAGAGAGTCAGAGAGAGACACAGAGAGAGACAGAGAGAGACAGAAAGAGACAGAGAGAGATAGAGACACAGAGAGAGACAAAGAAATAGACAGAGACAAAGAGAGAGACAGAGAGAGAAAGAGATAAAGTGAGAGAGACAGAGAGAGATAGAGAGAGACAGAGAGAGACAGAGAGAGATATAGACAAAGTGAGAGAGACTGAGATAGACAGAGAGAGGGACAGAGAGAGACAGAGACAAAGAGAGAGACAGAGACAGAGTGAGATAGACTGAGAGAGACAGAGAGAGACACAGAGAGAGACAGAGAGAGACAGAGAGAGACAGAGTGATACAGAGAGGGAGACAGAAAGAGAGACAGAGACAGAAAACAGACAAAGGGTTGAGAAACAGAAAGAGACAGAAAGAGACTGAGAGAGAGATAGAGAGAGACAGAGAGAGACAGAGAGAGACACAGAGAGAGACAGAGAGAGACAGAGACAAAGAGAGAGACAGAGGGAGACAGAGACAGAGTGAGAGAGAGAGTGAGAGACAGAGAGACAGAGAGAGACAGAGATAAAGTGAGAGCGACTGAGATAGACAGAGAGAGAGACAGAGAGAGACAGAGAGAGACACAGAGAGAGACTGAGAGAGACAGAGAGAGACATAGAGAGACAGAGAGAGACAGAGATAGAGAAAGAGAGAGACAGAGAGAGACACAGAGAGAGACAGAGAGAGACAGAGAGAGACTAAGATAGAGACAGAGAGAAAGAGAGACAGAGAGAGACAGAGAGAGAGACAGAGAGAGACAAAGAGAGAGACAGATAGAGAGACTGAAAGAGAGACTGACAGAGAAAGAGAGAGACAGATAGAGAGAAAGAGAGAGACAGAGAGAGACAGAGAGAGAGACAGAGAGAGAGAGACAGACAGAGACCGAAAACAGACAAAGAGAGAGAGACAAAAGAGACAGAGAGAGAGGTAGAGAGAGACAGCGAGAGACACAGAGAGAGACACAGAGAGAGAGACAGAGAGATAGAGAAAGACAGAGAGAGACAGAGACAGAGTGAGAGAGACTGAGAGAGACAGAGAGAGACACAGATAGAGAGAGAAAGAGAGAGACAGAGAGAGACAGAGAGATAAAGAGAGAGACAGAGAGAGAGAGACAGAGAGAGACACAGAGAGAGACAAAGAGATAGACAGAGACAAAGAGAGAGACAGAGAGACACAAAGACAAAGTGAGAGAGACAGAGAGGGACAGAGAGAGAGACAAAGAGAGACAGAAAGGAGACAAAGCAAGAGAGATAAAGAGAGACAGAAAGAGAGAGAGAGATAGAGAGACAGAAAAAGACACAGAGAGAGACAGAGACACAGAGACAAAGAGAGAGACAGAGACAAAGAGAGAGACAGAGAGAGACAGAGACAGAGTGAGAGAGACTGAGAGAGAGACAGAGAGAAACAGAGAAAGATTGAGAGAGACTGAGAGAGGCAGAGAGAGAGACAGAGAGAGACAGATACAAAGAGATAGACAGAGAGACACAGAGAGATACAGAGAGAGACAGAGAGAGACACAGAGAGAGATCGAGAGAGACAGAGAGAGACATAGAGAGACAGGGAGAGACAGAGATAGAGACAGAGAGAGACAGAGAGAGACACAGAGAGAGACAGAGAGAGACAGAGAGAGACTAAGATAGAGACAGAGAGAGAGACAGAGAGAGAGATAGAGAGAGACAGAGAGAGACAGAGAGAGACAGAGAGAGACAGAGAGAGACAGAGATAGAGACAGAGAGAGAGACAGAGAGAGACAAAGAGAGAGACAGAGAGAGACAGAGAGGGAGAGACAGAGAGAGAGACAGAGAGAGATAGAGAGAGAGACTGAGAGAGACAGAGAGAGACAGAGAGAGACACAGAGAGAGACAGAGAGAGCCAGAGAGAGCCAGAGAGAGACAGAGCGAGAGATAGAGAGAGACAGAGAGAAACACAGAGAGAGACAGAGAGAGACAGAGACAAAGAGAGAGACAGAGAGAGACAGAGACAGAGTTAGAGAGACTGAGAGACAGAGAGACAGAGACAAAGTGAGAGAGACTGAGATAGACAGAGAGAGAGACAGAAAAAACAGAGACAAAGAGAGAGACAGAGAGAGACAGAGACAGAGTGAGAAAGACAGAGAGAGACAGAGAGATACAGAGAGAGACAGAGAGAGACACCGAGAGAGACAGAGAGAGAGACACACAGAGAGACAGAGAGAGACAGAGAGAGAGAAAGAGAGAGACAGAGAGAGAGACAGAGAGAGACAGAATACAGACAAAGGGAGAGAGACAGAGAGAGTCAAAAAGAGACAGTTAGAGAGATAGAGTGAGACAAAGAGAGACACAGAGAGAGACAGAGAGAGACAGAGAGAGACAGAGAGAGACAGAGATAGACAGAGAGAGACAGAGAGAAAGACAGAGAGAGACAGATAGATACAGAGAGAGACAGAGAGAGACACAGAGAGAGACAGAGAGAGACAGAAAGAGACAGAGAGAGATAGAGAGAGACAGAGAGAGACACAGAGAGAGACAAAGAGATAGACAGAGACAAAGAGAGAGACAGAGAGAGAGAGACAAAGTGAGAGAGACAGAGAGAGACAGAGAGAGAGACAGAGAGAGATAGAGACAAAGTGAGAGAGACTGAGATAGACCGAGAGGGAGACAGAGAGAGACAGAGACAAAGAGAGAGACAGACAGAGACAGAGACAGAGTGAGATAGACTGAGAGAGACAGAGAGAGACATAGAGAGAGACAGAGAGAGACCGAGAGAGACAGAGATAGAGACAGAGAGAGACAGAGAGAGAGACAAAGAGAGACAGAGAGAGACAAGGTGATATATAGAGACAGACAGAAAGAGAGACAGAGAGAGACAGAAAACAGACAAAGGGAGAGAAACAGAGAGAGACAGAAAGAGACAGAGAGAGATAGAGAGAGACAGAGAGAGACACAGAGAGAGACAGAGAGAGAGAAAGAGACAAAGAGAGCGACAGAGCAAGACAGAGACAGAGTGAGAAAGACTGAGAGACAGAGAGACAGAGAAAGACAGAGACAAATTGAGAGAGACTGAGATAGACAGAGATAGACAGAGAGAGACAGAGACAAAGAGAGAGACAGAGAGAGACAGGGACAGAGTGAGATAGACTGAGAGAGACAGAGAGAGACACAGAGAGAGACAGAGAGAGACAGAAAGAGACAGAGAGAGAGATAGAGAGAGACAGAGAGATACACAGAGAGAAACAGAGTGAGACAGAGAGATACGGAGATAGAGACAGAGCGAGACAGAGAGAGAGACAGAGAGAGACAGAGATAGAGACAGAGAGAGACAGAGAGGGACACAGAGAGACAGAGATAGAGATAGAGAGAGATAGACAGAGAGTGACAGAGAGAGAGAGAGACAGAGACAGACAAAGAGAGATAGAGACAGAAAGAGACAGATAGAGAGATAGAGAGAGACAGAGAGAGACACAGAGAGAAACAGACTGAAGACAGAGACAAAGAGAGAGACAGAGTGAGAGAGAATGAGAGAGACAGAGAGAGAGACAGAGAGAAACAGAGACAGAGTGAGAGAGACTGAGAAAGACAGAGGGAGACACAGAGAGAGACAGAGTGAGACAGAGAGATACGGAGATAGAGACAGAGAGAGACAGAGAGAGAGACAGAGAGAGACAGAGAGATACAGAGAGAGACAGAGAGAGACAGAGAGAGACAGAGAGAGATAGAGAGAGACCAGAAAGATACAGAGAGAGACATAGAGAGACAGAGACAAAGAGAGAGACAGAGAGAGACAGAGACAGAGTGAGAGAGACTTAGAGAGAGACAGAGAGAAACAGAGAAAGATTGTTAGAGACTGAGAGAGATAGAGAGAGAGACAGAGAGAGACAGATACAAAGAGATAGACAGAATGAGACAGAGAGATACAGAGAGAGACAGAGAGAGACACAGAGAGAGACTGAGAGAGACAGAGAGAGACATAGAGAGACAGAGAGAGACAGAGATAGAGAAAGAGAGAGACAGAGAGAGACACAGAGAGAGACAGAGATAGAGAAAGAGAGAGACAGAGAGAGACACAGAGAGAGACAGAGAGAGACAGAGAGAGACTAAGATAGAGACAGAGAGAGAGAGACAGAGAGAGACAGAGAGAGACAGAGAGAGAGACAGAGAGAGACAAAGAGAGAGACAGATAGAGAGACAGAGAGAGAGACTGACAGAGAAAGAGAGAGACAGAAAGAGAGAAAGAGAGAGACAGAGAGAGACAGAGAGAGAGAGACAGACAGAGACCGAAAACAGACAAAGAGAGAGAGACAAAAGAGACAGAGAGAGAGATAGAGAGAGACAGCGAGAGACACAGAGAGAGACACAGAGAGAGAGACAGAGAGATAGAGAGAGACAGAGAGAGACAGAGACAGAGTGAGAGAGACTGAGAGAGACAGAGAGAGACACAGATAGAGAGAGACAGAGAGAGACAGAGAGAGACAGAGAGAGACAGAGAGAGACAGAGAGAGACAGAGATAGAGACAGAGAGAGAGACAGAGAGAGACAAAGAGAGAGACAGAGAGAGACAGAGAGGGAGAGACAGAGAGAGAGACAGAGAGAGATAGAGAGAGAGACTGAGAGAGACAGAGAGAGACAGAGAGAGACACAGAGAGAGACAGAGAGAGACAGAGCGAGAGATAGAGAGAGACAGAGAGAAACACAGAGAGAGACAGAGAGAGACACAGAGAGAGATCGAGAGAGACAGAGAGAGACATAGAGAGACAGGGAGAGACAGAGATAGAGACAGAGAGAGACAGAGAGAGACACAGAGAGAGACAGAGAGAGACACAGAGAGACTAAGATAGAGACAGAGAGAGAGACAGAGAGAGATAGAGAGAGACAGAGAGAGACAGAGAGAGACAGAGAGAGACAGAGATAGAGACAGAGAGAGAGACAGAGAGAGACAAAGAGAGAGACAGAGAGGGAGAGACAGAGAGAGAGACAGAGAGAGATAGAGAGAGAGACAGAGAGAGACAGAGAGAGACAGAGAGAGACACAGAGAGAGACAGAGAGAGCCAGAGAGAGAGTGAGAGAGACAGTGAGAGACAAAGAGAGAGGCAGAGAGACAGAGACAAAGTGAGAGAGACTGAGAAAGACAGAGTTAGAGAGACAGAGAGAGACAGAGACAAAGAGAGAGACAGACAGAGACAGAGACAGAGTGAGATAGCCTGAGAGAGACCGAGAGAGATACAGAGAGAGACAGAGAGGGAGAAAGAGACAGAAAGAAAACAGACTTAGCAAGAGAGACATAGAGAGACAGAAAGATACAGAGATAGATAGAGAGAGACAAAGAAAGACACAGAGAGAGACAGTGAGAGACAGAGACAAAGAGAGAGACAGAGAGAGACAGAGACAGAGTGAGAGAGACTGAGAGAGAGACAGAGAGAAACAGAGAAAGATTGAGAGAGACTGAGAGAGACAGAGAGAGAGAGACAGAGAGAGACAGATACAAAGAGATAGACAGAGAGACACAGAGAGATACAGAGAGAGACACAGAGAGACACAGAGAGAGATCGAGAGAGACAGAGAGAGACATAGAGAGACAGGGAGAGACAGAGATAGAGACAGAGAGAGACAGAGAGAGACACAGAGAGAGACAGAGAGAGACACAGAGAGACTAAGATAGAGACAGAGAGAGAGACAGAGAGAGAGATAGAGAGAGACAGAGAGAGACAGAGAGAGACAGAGAGAGACAGAGAGAGACAGAGAGAGACAGAGATAGAGACAGAGAGAGAGACAGAGAGAGACAAAGAGAGAGACAGAGAGAGACAGAGAGGGAGAGACAGAGAGAGAGACAGAGAGAGATAGAGAGAGAGACTGAGAGAGACAGAGAGAGACAGAGAGAGACACAGAGAGAGACAGAGAGAGCCAGAGTGAGCCAGAGAGAGACAGAGCGAGAGATAGAGAGAGACTGAGAGAAACACAGAGAGAGACAGAGAGAGACAGAGACAAAGAGAGAGAGACAGAGAGAGACAGAGACAGAGTGAGAGAGACTGAGAGACAGAGAGACAGAGACAAAGTGAGAGAGACTGAGATAGACAGAGAGAGAGACAGAAAAAACAGAGACAAAGAGAGAGACAGAGAGAGACAGAGACAGAGTGAGATAGACAGAGAGAGACAGAGAGATACAGAGAGAGACAGAGAGAGACACCGAGAGAGAGAGAGAGAGAGACACAGAGAGAGACAGAGAGAGACAGAGAGAGAGAAAGAGAGAAACAGAGAGACAGACAGAGAGAGACAGAACACAGACAAAGGGAGAGAGACAGAGAGAGTCAAAAAGAGACAGTTAGAGAGATAGAGTGAGACAGAGAGAGACACAGAGAGAGACAGAGAGAGACAGAGACAAAGAGAGAGACAGAGAGAGACAGAGACAGAGTGAGCGAGACTGAGAGATACAGAGAGAGAGAGACAGAGAGAGACAGAGACAGAGTGATAGAGACTGAGAGAGACAGAGAGACATAGACAAAGAAAGATACAGAGAGAGACAGAGACAGAGAGAGAGACTGAGAGAGACAGAGAGATACAGAGAGAGACACAGAGAGAGACAGAGAGAGACAGAGAGAGACAGAGAGAGACAGAGATAGACAGAGAGAGACAGAGAGAAAGACAGAGAGAGACAGATAGATACAGATAGATACAGAGAGAGACACAGAGAGAGACAGAGAGAGACAGAAAGAGACAGAGAGAGATAGAGAGAGACAGAGAGAGACACAGAGAGAGACAAAGAGATAGACAGAGACAAAGAGAGAGACAGAGAGAGAGAGACAAAGTGAGAGAGACAGAGAGAGACAGAGAGAGAGACAGAGAGAGATAGAGACAAATTGAGAGAGACTGAGATAGACAGAGAGGGAGAGACAGAGAGAGACAGAGACAAAGTGAGAAAGACTGAGATAGACCGAGAGGGAGACAGAGAGAGACAGAGACTAAGAGAGAGACAGACAGAGACAGAGACAGAGTGAGATAGACTGAGAGAGACAGAGAGAGACACAGAGAGAGACAGAGATAGACAGAGAGAGACAGAGATAGAGACAGAGAGAGACAGAGAGAGAGACAAAGAGAGACAGAGAGAGACAAGGTGATATATAGAGACAGACAGAAAGAGAGACAGAGAGAGACAGAAAACAGACAAAGGGAGAGAAACAGAGAGAGTCAGAAAGAGACAGAGAGAGATAGAGAGAGACAGAGAGAGACACAGAGAGAGACAGATAGAGAGAAATAGACAAAGAGAGAGACAGAGCGAGACAGAGACAGAGTGAGAGAGACTGAGAGACAGAGAGACAGAGAGAGACAGAGACAAAGTGAGAGAGACTGAGATAGACAGAGATAGAAAGAGAGAGACGGAGACAAAGAGAGAGACAGAGAGAGACAGAGATAGAGACAGAGACAGAGAGAGACAGAGAGAGACAGAGAGAGAAACAGAGACAATGAGAGAGACAGAGAGAGTCAGAACAGAGTAAGAGAGACTGAGAGAGACAGAGAGAGGGACAGAGAAAGACAGAGAGAGAGAGAAATAGAAAAAGAGAGAGACAGAGCGAGACAGAGACAGAGTGAGAGAGACTGAGAGACAGAGAGACAGAGAGAGACAGAGACAAATTGAGAGATACTGAGATAGACAGAGATAGACAGAGAGAGACAGAGACAAAGAGAGAGACAGAGAGAGACAGAGACAGAGTGAGAGAGACAGTAAGAGACAAAGAGAGAGGCAGAGAGACAGAGACAAAGTGAGAGAGACTGAGAAAGACAGAGTTAGAGAGACAGAGAGAGACAGAGACAAAGAGAGAGACAGACAGAGACAGAGATAGAGTGAGATAGCCTGAGAGAGACCGAGAGAGATACAGAGAGAGACAGAGAGGGAGAAAGAGACAGAAAGAAAACAGACTTAGCAAGAGAGACATAGAGAGACAGAAAGATACAGAGAGAGATAGAGATAGACAAAGAAAGACACAGAGAGAGACAGTGAGAGACAGAGACAAAGAGAGAGACAGAGAGAGACAGAGACAGAGTGAGAGAGACTGAGAGAGAGACAGAGAGAAACAGAGAAAGATTGAGAGAGACTGAGAGAGGCAGAGAGAGAGACAGAGAGAGACAGATACAAAGAGATAGACAGAGAGACACAGAGAGATACAGAGAGAGACAGAGAGAGACACAGAGAGAGATCGAGAGAGACAGAGAGAGACATAGAGAGACAGGGAGAGACAGAGATAGAGACAGAGAGAGACAGAGAGAGACACAGAGAGAGACAGAGAGAGACAGAGAGAGACTAAGATAGAGACAGAGAGAGAGACAGAGAGAGAGATAGAGAGAGACAGAGAGAGACAGAGAGAGACAGAGAGAGACAGAGAGAGACAGAGATAGAGACAGAAAGAGAGACAGAGAGAGACAAAGAGAGAGACAGAGAGAGACAGAGAGGGAGAGACAGAGAGAGAGACAGAGAGAGATAGAGAGAGAGACTGAGAGAGACAGAGAGAGACAGAGAGAGACACAGAGAGAGACAGAGAGAGCCAGAGAGAGCCAGAGAGAGACAAAGCGAGAGATAGAGAGAGACAGAGAGAAACACAGAGAGAGACAGAGAGAGACAGAGACAAAGAGAGAGACAGAGAGAGACAGAGACAGAGTTAGAGAGACTGAGAGACAGAGAGACAGAGACAAAGTGAGAGAGACTGAGATAGACAGAGAGAGAGACAGAAAAAACAGAGACAAAGAGAGAGACAGAGAGAGACAGAGACAGAGTGAGAAAGACAGAGAGAGACAGAGAGATACAGAGAGAGACAGAGAGAGACACCGAGAGAGACAGAGAGAGAGACACACAGAGAGACAGAGAGAGACAGAGAGAGAGAAAGAGAGAGACAGAGAGAGAGACAGAGAGAGACAGAATACAGACAAAGGGAGAGAGACAGAGAGAGTCAAAAAGAGACAGTTAGAGAGATAGAGTGAGACAAAGAGAGACAGAGAGAGAGACATAGAGAGACAGAGAGAGACAGAGATAGAGAAAGAGAGAGACAGAGAGAGACACAGAGAGAGACAGAGATAGAGAAAGAGAGAGACAGAGAGAGACACAGAGAGAGACAGAGAGAGACAGAGAGAGACTAAGATAGAGACAGAGAGAGAGAGAGACAGAGAGAGACAGAGAGAGACAGAGAGAGACAGAGAGAGACAAAGAGAGAGACAGATAGAGAGACAGAGAGAGAGACTGACAGAGAAAGAGAGAGACAGAAAGAGAGAAAGAGAGAGACAGAGAGAGACAGAGAGAGAGAGACAGACAGAGACCGAAAACAGACAAAGAGAGAGAGACAAAAGAGACAGAGAGAGAGATAGAGAGAGACAGCGAGAGACACAGAGAGAGACACAGAGAGAGAGACAGAGAGATAGAGAGAGACAGAGAGAGACAGAGACAGAGTGAGAGAGACTGAGAGAGACAGAGAGAGACACAGATAGAGAGAGACAGAGAGAGACAGAGAGAGACAGAGAGAGAGACAAAGAGAGACAGAAAGGAGACAAAGCAAGAGAGATAAAGAGAGACAGAAAGAGAGAGAGAGAGATAGAGAGACAGAAAAAGACACAGAGAGAGACAGAGACACAGAGACAAAGAGAGAGACAGAGACAAAGAGAGAGACAGAGAGAGACAGAGATATAGTGGGAGAGACTGATAGAGACAGAATGAGAGACAGAGAGAGACAGAGATAGAGACAGAGAGAGACAGATAGAGACACAGAGAGACACAGAGAGAGATAGAGAGAGAGGTAGATAGAGAGAGACAAAGAGAGAGACAGAGAGAGACAAAGAGAGAGACAGAGAGAGAGACAGAGAGAGAGACAGAGAGAGATGGAGAGACAAGAGCGAGAGACAGAAAGAGACAGAGAGAGACACAGAGAGGGACAGAGAAAAGAGAGAGACAGAGAGAAACAGAGACAGAGTGAGAGAGACTGAGAGAGACAGAGAGAGACAGAGACAGAGTGAGTGAGATTGAGAGAGACAGAGAGAGAGACAGAGAGGCAGAGATAAAGAGAGAGACAGAGAGAGATAGAGAGATACAGATAGAGACAGAAAGAGACAGAGAGAGAGAAAGAGAGAGACAGAGAGAGAGACAGAGAGAGACAGAATACAGACAAAGGGAGAGAGACAGAGAGAGTCAAAAAGAGACAGTTAGAGAGATAGAGTGAGACAAAGAGAGACACAGAGAGAGACAGAGAGAGACAGAGAGAGACAGAGAGAGACAGAAATAGACAGAGAGAGACAGAGAGAAAGACAGAGAGAGACAGATAGATACAGAGAGAGACAGAGAGAGACACAGAGAGAGACAGAGAGAGACAGAAAGAGACAGAGAGAGATAGAGAGAGACAGAGAGAGACACAGAGAGAGACAAAGAGATAGACAGAGACAAAGAGAGAGACAGAGAGAGAGAGACAAAGTGAGAGAGACAGAGAGAGACAGAGAGAGACAGAGAGAGATAGAGACAAAGTGAGAGAGACTGAGATAGACCGAGAGGGAGACAGAGAGAGACAGAGACAAAGAGAGAGACAGACAGAGACAGAGACAGAGTGAGATAGACTGAGAGAGACAGAGAGAGACATAGAGAGAGACAGAGAGAGACCGAGAGAGGCAGACATAGAGACAGAGAGAGACAGAGAGAGACAAGGTGATATATAGAGAGAGACAGAAAGAGAGACAGAGAGAGACAGAAAACAGACAAAGGGAGAGAAACAGAGAGAGACAGAAAGAGACAGAGAGAGATAGAGAGAGACAGAGAGAGACACAGAGAGAGACAGAGAGAGAGAAAGAGACAAAGAGAGCGACAGAGCAAGACAGAGACAGAGTGAGAAAGACTGAGAGACAGAGAGACAGAGAAAGACAGAGACAAATTGAGAGAGACTGAGATAGACAAAGAGAGAGACAGAGAGAGACAGAGACAGAGTGAGATAGACTGAGAGAGACAGGGACAGAGTGAGATAGACTGAGAGAGACAGAGAGAGACACAGAGAGAGACAGAGAGAGACAGAAAGAGACAGAGAGAGAGATAGAGAGAGACAGAGAGATACACAGAGAGAAACAGAGTGAGACAGAGAGATACGGAGATAGAGACAGAGCGAGACAGAGAGAGAGACAGAGAGAGACAGAGATAGAGACAGAGAGAGACAGAGAGGGACACAGAGAGACAGAGATAGAGATAGAGAGAGATAGACAGAGAGTGACAGAGAGAGAGAGAGACAGAGACAGACAAAGAGAGATAGAGACAGAAAGAGACAGATAGAGAGATAGAGAGAGACAGAGAGAGACACAGAGAGAAACAGACTGAAGACAGAGACAAAGAGAGAGACAGAGTGAGAGAGAATGAGAGAGACAGAGAGAGAGACAGAGAGAAACAGAGACAGAGTGAGAGAGACTGAGAGAGATAGAGAGAGAGAAGAGAGAGACAGATACAAAGAGATAGACAGAATGAGACAGAGAGATACAGAGAGAGACAGAGAGAGACACAGAGAGAGACTGAGAGAGACAGAGAGAGACATAGAGAGACAGAGAGAGACAGAGATAGAGAAAGAGAGAGACAGAGAGAGACACAGAGGGAGACAGAGATAGAGAAATAGAGAGACAGAGAGAGACACAGAGAGAGACAGAGAGAGACAGAGAGAGACTAAGATAGAGACAGAGAGAGAGAGACAGAGAGAGACAGAGAGAGACAGAGAGAGAGACAGAGAGAGACAAAGAGAGAGACAGATAGAGAGACAGAGAGAGAGACTGACAGAGAAAGAGAGAGACAGAAAGAGAGAAAGAGAGAGA
Source organism: Mus caroli (assembly GCF_978045245.1). Lineage (NCBI taxonomy): Eukaryota > Metazoa > Chordata > Mammalia > Rodentia > Muridae > Mus > Mus caroli. Next base: position 14,133,710 of record NW_028227276.1, on the reverse strand, counting down.
CAGAGAGAGACAGAGAGAGAGAGACAGACAGAGACCGAAAACAGACAAAGAGAGAGAGACAAAAGAGACAGAGAGAGAGATAGAGAGAGACAGCGAGAGACACAGAGAGAGACACAGAGAGAGAGACAGAGAGATAGAGAGAGACAGAGAGAGACAGAGACAGAGTGAGAGAGACTGAGAGAGACAGAGAGAGACACAGATAGAGAGAGACAGAGAGAGACAGAGAGAGACAGAGAGAGACAGAGAGAGACAGAGAGAGACAGAGATAGAGACAGAGAGAGACAGAGAGAGACAAAGAGAGAGACAGAGAGAGACAGAGAGGGAGAGACAGAGAGAGAGACAGAGAGAGATAGAGAGAGAGACTGAGAGAGACAGAGAGAGACAGAGAGAGACACAGAGAGAGACAGAGAGAGACAGAGCGAGAGATAGAGAGAGACAGAGAGAAACACAGAGAGAGACAGAGAGAGACAGAGACAAAGAGAGAGACAGAGAGAGACAGAGAGAGAGAAAGAGAGAGACAGAGAGAGAGACAGAGAGAGACAGAATACAGACAAAGGGAGAGAGACAGAGAGAGTCAAAAAGAGACAGTTAGAGAGATAGAGTGAGACAAAGAGAGACACAGAGAGAGACAGAGAGAGACAGAGAGAGACAGAGAGAGACAGAAATAGACAGAGAGAGACAGAGAGAAAGACAGAGAGAGACAGATAGATACAGAGAGAGACAGAGAGAGACACAGAGAGAGACAGAGAGAGACAGAAAGAGACAGAGAGAGATAGAGAGAGACAGAGAGAGACACAGAGAGAGACAAAGAGATAGACAGAGACAAAGAGAGAGACAGAGAGAGAGAGACAAAGTGAGAGAGACAGAGAGAGACAGAGAGAGAGACAGAGAGAGATAGAGACAAAGTGAGAGAGACTGAGATAGACCGAGAGGGAGACAGAGAGAGACAGAGACAAAGAGAGAGACAGACAGAGACAGAGACAGAGTGAGATAGACTGAGAGAGACAGAGAGAGACATAGAGAGAGACAGAGAGAGACTGAGAGAGACAGAGATAGAGACAGAGAGAGACAGAGAGAGAGACAAAGAGACAGAGAGAGACAAGGTGATATATAGAGAGAGACAGAAAGAGAGACAGAGAGAGACAGAAAACAGACAAAGGGAGAGAAACAGAGAGAGACAGAAAGAGACAGAGAGAGATAGAGAGAGACAGAGAGAGACACAGAGAGAGACAGAGAGAGAGAAAGAGACAAAGAGAGCGACAGAGCAAGACAGAGACAGAGTGAGAAAGACTGAGAGACAGAGAGACAGAGAGAGACAGAGACAAATTGAGAGAGACTGAGATAGACAGAGATAGACAGAGAGAGACAGAGACAAAGAGAGAGACAGAGAGAGACAGAGACAGAGTGAGATAGACTGAGAGAGACAGAGAGAGACACAGAGAGAGACAGAGAGAGACACAGAGAGAGACAGAGAGAGAGATAGAGAGAGACAGAGAGATACACAGAGAGAAACAGAGTGAGACAGAGAGATACGGAGATAGAGACAGAGCGAGACAGAGAGAGAGACAGAGAGAGACAGAGATAGAGACAGAGAGAGACAGAGAAGGACAGAGAGAGACAGAGATAGAGATAGAGAGAGATAGACAGGGAGTGACAGAGAGAGAGAGACAGAGACAGACAAAGAGAGATAGAGACAGAAAGAGACAGATAGAGAGATAGAGAGAGACAGAGAGAGACACAGAGAGAAACAGACTGAAGACAGAGACAAAGAGAGAGACAGAGTGAGAGAGAATGAGAGAGACAGAGAGAGAGACAGAGAGAGACAGAGATATAGTGGGAGAGACTGATAGAGACAGAATGAGAGACAGAGAGAGACAGAGTGAGACAGAGAGATACGGAGATAGAGACAGAGAGAGACAGAGAGAGAGACAGAGAGAGACAGAGAGATACAGAGAGAGACAGAGAGAGAAAGAGACAGAAAGAAAACAGACTTAGAGAGAGAGACAGAGAGAGACAGAAAGAGACAGAGAGAGATAGAGAGAGACCAGAAAGATACAGAGAGAGACATAGAGAGACAGAGACAAAGAGAGAGACAGAGAGAGACAGAGACAGAGTGAGAGAGACTTAGAGAGAGACAGAGAGAAACAGAGAAAGATTGTTTGAGACTGAGAGAGATAGAGAGAGAGACAGAGAGAGACAGATACAAAGAGATAGACAGAATGAGACAGAGAGATACAGAGAGAGACAGAGAGAGACACAGAGAGAGACAGAGATAGAGAAAGAGAGAGACAGAGAGAGACACAGAGAGAGACAGAGAGAGACAGAGAGAGACTAAGATAGAGACAGAGAGAGAGACAGAGAGAGACAGAGAGAGACAGAGAGAGAGACAGAGAGAGACAAAGAGAGAGACAGATAGAGAGACAGAGAGAGAGACTGACAGAGAAAGAGAGAGACAGAAAGAGAGAAAGAGAGAGACAGAGAGAGACAGAGAGAGAGAGACAGACAGAGACCGAAAACAGACAAAGAGAGAGAGACAAAAGAGACAGAGAGAGAGATAGAGAGAGACAGCGAGAGACACAGAGAGAGACACAGAGAGAGAGACAGAGAGATAGAGAGAGACAGAGAGAGACAGAGACAGAGTGAGAGAGACTGAGAGAGACAGAGAGAGACACAGATAGAGAGAGACAGAGAGAGACAGAGAGAGACAGAGAGAGACAGAGAGAGACAGAGAGAGACAGAGATAGAGACAGAGAGAGAGACAGAGAGAGACAAAGAGAGAGACAGAGAGAGACAGAGAGGGAGAGACAGAGAGAGAGACAGAGAGAGATAGAGAGAGAGACTGAGAGAGACAGAGAGAGACAGAGAGAGACACAGAGAGAGACAGAGAGAGACAGAGCGAGAGATAGAGAGAGACAGAGAGAAACACAGAGAGAGACAGAGAGAGACAGAGACAAAGAGAGAGACAGAGAGAGACAGAGACAGAGTTACAGTGACTGAGAGACAGAGAGACAGAGACAAAGTGAGAGAGACTGAGATAGACAGAGAGAGAGACAGAAAAAACAGAGACAAAGAGAGAGACAGAGAGAGACAGAGACAGAGTGAGAAAGACAGAGAGAGACAGAGAGATACAGAGAGAGACAGAGAGAGACACCGAGAGAGACAGAGAGAGAGACACACAGAGAGACAGAGAGAGACAGAGAGAGAGAAAGAGAGAGACAGAGAGAGAGACAGAGAGAGACAGAATACAGACAAAGGGAGAGAGACAGAGAGAGTCAAAAAGAGACAGTTAGAGAGATAGAGTGAGACAAAGAGAGACACAGAGAGAGACAGAGAGAGACAGAGAGAGACAGAGAGAGACAGAGAGAGACAGAGATAGACAGAGAGAGACAGAGAGAAAGACAGAGAGAGACAGATAGATACAGAGAGAGACAGAGAGAGACACAGAGAGAGACAGAGAGAGACAGAAAGAGACAGAGAGAGATAGAGAGAGACAGAGAGAGACACAGAGAGAGACAAAGAGATAGACAGAGACAAAGAGAGAGACAGAGAGAGAGACAAAGTGAGAGAGACAGAGAGAGACAGAGAGAGAGACAGAGAGAGATAGAGACAAAGTGAGAGAGACTGAGATAGACCGAGAGGGAGACAGAGAGAGACAGAGACAAAGAGAGAGACAGACAGAGACAGAGACAGAGTGAGATAGACTGAGAGAGACAGAGAGAGACATAGAGAGAGACAGAGAGAGAACGAGAGAGACAGAGATAGAGACAGAGAGAGACAGAGAGACAGAGAGAGAGACTGACAGAGAAAGAGAGAGACAGAAAGAGAGAAAGAGAGAGACAGAGAGAGACAGAGAGAGAGAGACAGACAGAGACCGAAAACAGACAAAGAGAGAGAGACAAAAGAGACAGAGAGAGAGATAGAGAGAGACAGCGAGAGACACAGAGAGAGACACAGAGAGAGAGACAGAGAGATAGAGAGAGACAGATAGAGACAGAGACAGAGTGAGAGAGACTGAGAGAGACAGAGAGAGACACAGATAGAGAGAGACAGAGAGAGACAGAGAGAGACAGAGAGAGAGACAAAGAGAGTCAGAAAGGAGACAAAGCAAGAGAGATAAAGAGAGACAGAAAGAGAGAGAGAGATAGAGAGACAGAAAAAGACACAGAGAGAGACAGAGACACAGAGACAAAGAGAGAGACAGAGACAAAGAGAGAGACAGAGAGAGACAGAGATATAGTGGGAGAGACTGATAGAGACAGAATGAGAGACAGAGAGAGACAGAGATAGAGACACAGAGAGACAGATAGAGACACAGAGAGACACAGAGAGAGATAGAGAGAGAGGTAGATAGAGAGAGACAAAGAGAGAGACAGAGAGAGACAAAGAGAGAGACAGAGAGAGAGACAGAGAGAGAGACAGAGAGAGATGGAGAGACAAGAGCGAGAGACAGAGAGAGACAGAGAGAGACACAGAGAGGGACAGAGAAAAGAGAGAGACAGAGAGAAACAGAGACAGAGTGAGAGAGACTGAGAGAGACAGAGAGAGACAGAGACAGAGTGAGTGAGATTGAGAGAGACAGAGAGAGAGACAGAGAGGCAGAGATAAAGAGAGAGACAGAGAGAGATAGAGAGATACAGATAGAGACAGAGAGAGACAGAGAGAGAAAGAGAGAGACAGAGAGAGAGACAGAGAGAGACAGAATACAGACAAAGGGAGAGAGACAGAGAGAGTCAAAAAGAGACAGTTAGAGAGATAGAGTGAGACAAAGAGAGACACAGAGAGAGACAGAGAGAGACAGAGAGAGACAGAGAGAGACAGAGATAGACAGAGAGAGACAGAGAGAAAGACACAGAGAGACAGATAGATACAGAGAGAGACAGAGAGAGACACAGAGAGAGACAGAGAGAGACAGAAAGAGACAGAGAGAGATAGAGAGAGACAGAGAGAGACACAGAGAGAGACAAAGAGATAGACAGAGACAAAGAGAGAGACAGAGAGAGAGACACAAAGTGAGAGAGACAGAGAGAGACACAGAGAGAGACAGAGAGAGATAGAGACAAAGTGAGAGAGACTGAGATAGACCGAGAGGGAGACAGAGAGAGACAGAGACAAAGAGAGAGACAGACAGAGACAGAGACAGAGTGAGATAGACTGAGAGAGACAGAGAGAGACATAGAGAGAGACAGAGAGAGACCGAGAGAGACAGAGATAGAGACAGAGAGAGACAGAGAGAGAGACAAAGAGAGACAGAGAGAGACAAGGTGATATATAGAGAGAGACAGAAAGAGAGACAGAGAGAGACAGAAAACAGACAAAGGGAGAGAAACAGAGAGAGACAGAAAGAGACAGAGAGAGATAGAGAGAGACAGAGAGAGACACAGAGAGAGACAGAGAGAGAGAAAGAGACAAAGAGAGCGACAGAGCAAGACAGAGACAGAGTGAGAAAGACTGAGAGACAGAGAGACAGAGAGAGACAGAGACAAATTGAGAGAGACTGAGATAGACAGAGATAGACAGAGAGAGACAGAGACAAAGAGAGAGACAGAGAGAGACAGAGACAGAGTGAGATAGACTGAGAGAGACAGAGAGAGACACAGAGAGAGACAGAGAGAGACAGAAAGAGACAGAGAGAGAGATAGAGAGAGACAGAGAGATACACAGAGAGAAACAGAGTGAGACAGAGAGATACGGAGATAGAGACAGAGCGAGACAGAGAGAGAGACAGAGAGAGACAGAGATAGAGACAGAGAGAGACAGAGAGGGACAGAGAGAGACAGAGATAGAGATAGAGAGAGATAGACAGAGAGTGACAGAGAGAGAGAGAGACAGAGACAGACAAAGAGAGATAGAGACAGAAAGAGACAGATAGAGAGATAGAGAGAGACAGAGAGAGACACAGAGAGAAACAGACTGAAGACAGAGACAAAGAGAGAGACAGAGTGAGAGAGAATGAGAGAGACAGAGAGAGAGACAGAGAGAAACAGAGACAGAGTGAGAGAGACTGAGAAAGACAGAGGGAGACACAGAGAGAGACAGAGTGAGACAGAGAGATACGGAGATAGAGACAGAGAGAGACAGAGAGAGAGACAGAGAGAGACAGAGAGATACAGAGAGAGACAGAGAGAGAACGAGACAGAAAGAAAACAGACTTAGAGAGAGAGACAGAGAGAGACAGAAAGAGACAGAGAGAGATAGAGAGAGACCAGAAAGATACAGAGAGAGACAGAGAGAGACAGAGACAAAGAGAGAGACAGAGAGAGACAGAGACAGAGTGAGAGAGACTTAGAGAGAGACAGAGAGAAACAGAGAAAGATTGTTAGAGACTGAGAGAGATAGAGAGAGAGACAGAGAGAGACAGATACAAAGAGATAGACAGAATGAGACAGAGAGATACAGAGAGAGACAGAGAGAGACACAGAGAGAGACTGAGAGAGACAGAGAGAGACATAGAGAGACAGAGAGAGACAGAGATAGAGAAAGAGAGAGACAGAGAGAGACACAGAGAGAGACAGAGATAGAGAAAGAGAGAGACAGAGAGAGACACAGAGAGAGACAGAGAGAGACAGAGAGAGAGAGAGACAGAGAGAGACAGAGAGAGACAGAGAGAGAGACAGAGAGAGACAAAGAGAGAGACAGATAGAGAGACAGAGAGAGAGACTGACAGAGAAAGAGAGAGACAGAAAGAGAGAAAGAGAGAGACAGAGAGAGACAGAGAGAGAGAGACAGACAGAGACCGAAAACAGACAAAGAGAGAGAGACAAAAGAGACAGAGAGAGAGATAGAGAGAGACAGCGAGAGACACAGAGAGAGACACAGAGAGAGAGACAGAGAGATAGAGAGAGACAGAGAGAGACAGAGACAGAGTGAGAGAGACTGAGAGAGACAGAGAGAGACACAGATAGAGAGAGACAGAGAGAGACAGAGAGAGACAGAGAGAGACAGAGATAGAGACAGAGAGAGAGACAGAGAGAGACAAAGAGAGAGACAGAGAGAGACAGAGAGGGAGAGACAGAGAGAGAGACAGAGAGAGATAGAGAGAGAGACTGAGAGAGACAGAGAGAGACAGAGAGAGACACAGAGAGAGACAGAGAGAGACAGAGCGAGAGATAGAGAGAGACAGAGAGAAACACAGAGAGAGACAGAGAGATACAGAGACAAAGAGAGAGACAGAGAGAGACAGAGACAGAGTTAGAGTGACTGAGAGACAGAGAGACAGAGACAAAGTGAGAGAGACTGAGATAGACAGAGAGAGACAGAAAAAACAGAGACAAAGAGAGAGACAGAGAGAGACAGAGACAAAGAGAGAGACAGACAGAGACAGAGAGATACAGAGAGAGACAGAGAGAGACACCGAGAGAGACAGAGAGAGAGACACACAGAGAGACAGAGAGAGACAGAGAGAGAGAAAGAGAGAGACAGAGAGAGAGACAGAGAGAGACAGAATACAGACAAAGGGAGAGAGACAGAGAGAGTCAAAAAGAGACAGTTAGAGAGATAGAGTGATACAAAGAGAGACACAGAGAGAGACAGAGAGAGACAGAGAGAGACAGAGAGAGACAGAGATAGACAGAGAGAGACAGAGAGAAAGACAGAGAGAGACAGATAGATACAGAGAGAGACAGAGAGAGACAGAGAGAGACAGAAAGAGACAGAGAGAGATAGAGAGAGACAGAGAGAGACACAGAGAGAGACAAAGAGATAGACAGAGACAAAGAGAGAGACAGAGAGAGAGAGACAAAGTGAGAGAGACAGAGAGAGACAGAGAGAGAGACAGAGAGTGATAGAGACAAAGTGAGAGAGACTGAGATAGACCGAGAGGGAGACAGAGAGAGACAGAGACAAAGAGAGAGACAGACAGAGACAGAGTGAGATAGACTGAGAGAGACAGAGAGAGACATAGAGAGAGACAGAGAGAGACCGAGAGAGACAGAGATAGAGACAGAGAGAGACAGAGAGACAGACAAAGAGAGACAGAGAGAGACAAGGTGATATATAGAGAGAGACAGAAAGAGAGACAGAGAGAGACAGAAAACAGACAAAGGGAGAGAAACAGAGAGAGACAGAAAGAGACAGAGAGAGATAGAGAGAGACAGAGAGAGACACAGAGAGAGACAGAGAGAGAGAAAGAGACAAAGAGAGCGACAGAGCAAGACAGAGACAGAGTGAGAAAGACTGAGAGACAGAGAGACAGAGAGAGACAGAGACAAATTGAGAGAGACTGAGATAGACAGAGATAGACAGAGAGAGACAGAGACAAAGAGAGAGACAGAGAGAGACAGAGACAGAGTGAGATAGACTGAGAGAGACAGAGAGAGACACAGAGAGAGACAGAGAGAGACAGAAAGAGACAGAGAGAGAGATAGAGAGAGACAGAGAGATACACAGAGAGAAACAGAGTGAGACAGAGAGATACGGAGATAGAGACAGAGCGAGACAGAGAGAGAGACAGAGAGAGACAGAGATAGAGACAGAGAGAGACAGAGAGGGACAGAGAGAGACAGAGATAGAGATAGAGAGAGATAGACAGAGAGTGACAGAGAGAGAGAGACAGAGACAGACAAAGAGAGATAGAGACAGAAAGAGACAGATAGAGAGATAGAGAGAGACAGAGAGAGACACAGAGAGAAACAGACTGAAGACAGAGACAAAGAGAGAGACAGAGTGAGAGAGAATGAGAGAGACAGAGAGAGAGACAGAGAGAAACAGAGACAGAGTGAGAGAGACTGAGAAAGACAGAGGGAGACACAGAGAGAGACAGAGTGAGACAGAGAGATACGGAGATAGAGACAGAGTGAGACAGAGAGAGAGACAGAGAGAGACAGAGAGATACAGAGAGAGACAGAGAGAGAAAGAGACAGAAAGAAAACAGACTTAGAGAGAGAGACAGAGAGAGACAGAAAGAGACAGAGAGAGATAGAGAGAGACCAGAAAGATACAGAGAGAGACATAGAGAGACAGAGACAAAGAGAGAGACAGAGAGAGACAGAGACAGAGTGAGAGAGACTTAGAGAGAGACAGAGAGAAACAGAGAAAGTTTGTTAGAGACTGAGAGAGATAGAGAGAGAGACAGAGAGAGACAGATACAAAGAGATAGACAGAATGAGACAGAGAGATACAGAGAGAGACAGAGAGAGACACAGAGAGAGACTGAGAGAGACAGAGAGAGACATAGAGAGACAGAGAGAGACAGAGATAGAGAAAGAGAGAGACAGAGAGAGACACGGAGAGAGACAGAGATAGAGAAAGAGAGAGACAGAGAGACACAGAGAGAGACAGAGAGAGACAGAGAGAGACTAAGATAGAGACAGAAAGAGAGAGACAGAGAGAGACAGAGAGAGACAGAGAGAGAGACAGAGAGAGACAAAGAGAGAGACAGATAGAGAGACAGAGAGAGAGACTGACAGAGAAAGAGAGAGACAGAAAGAGAGAAAGAGAGAGACAGAGAGAGACAGAGAGAGAGAGACAGACAGAGACCGAAAACAGACAAAGAGAGAGAGACAAAAGAGACAGAGAGAGAGATAGAGAGAGACAGCGAGAGACACAGAGAGAGACACAGAGAGAGAGACAGAGAGATAGAGAGAGACAGAGAGAGACAGAGACAGAGTGAGAGAGACTGAGAGAGACAGAGAGAGACACAGATAGAGAGAGACAGAGAGAGACAGAGAGAGACAGAGAGAGAGACAAAGAGAGACAGAAAGGAGACAAAGCAAGAGAGATAAAGAGAGACAGAAAGAGAGAGAGAGAGATAGAGAGACAGAAAAAGACACAGAGAGAGACAGAGACACAGAGACAAAGAGAGAGACAGAGACAAAGAGAGAGACAGAGAGAGACAGAGATATAGTGGGAGAGACTGATAGAGACAGAATGAGAGACAGAGAGAGACAGAGTGAGACAGAGAGATACGGAGATAGAGACAGAGAGAGAGACAGAGAGAGACAGAGAGATACAGAGAGAGACAGAGAGAGAAAGAGACAGAAAGAAAACAGACTTAGAGAGAGAGACAGAGAGAGACAGAAAGAGACAGAGAGAGATAGAGAGAGACCAGAAAGATACAGAGAGAGACAGAGAGAGACAGAGACAAAGAGAGAGACAGAGAGAGACAGAGACAGAGTGAGAGAGACTTAGAGAGAGACAGAGAGAAACAGAGAAAGATTGTTAGAGACTGAGAGAGATAGAGAGAGAGACAGAGAGAGACAGATACAAAGAGATAGACAGAATGAGACAGAGAGATACAGAAAGAGACAGAGAGAGACACAGAGAGAGACTGAGAGAGACAGAGAGAGACATAGAGAGACAGAGAGAGACAGAGATAGAGAAAGAGAGAGACAGAGAGAGACACAGAGAGAGACAGAGATAGAGAAAGAGAGAGACAGAGAGAGACACAGAGAGAGACAGAGAGAGACAGAGAGAGACTAAGATAGAGACAGAGAGAGAGAGAGACAGAGAGAGACAGAGAGAGACAGAGAGAGAGAGACAGAGAGAGACAAAGAGAGAGACAGATAGAGAGACAGAGAGAGAGACTGACAGAGAAAGAGAGAGACAGAAAGAGAGAAAGAGAGAGACTGAGAGAGACAGAGAGAGACAGACAGAGACCGAAAACAGACAAAGAGAGAGAGACAAAAGAGACAGAGAGAGAGAGAGATAGAGACAGCGAGAGACACAGAGAGAGACACAGAGAGAGAGACAGAGAGATAGAGAGAGACAGAGAGAGACAGAGACAGAGTGAGAGAGACTGAGAGAGACAGAGAGAGACACAGATAGAGAGAGACAGAGAGAGACAGAGAGAGACAGAGAGAGAGACAAAGAGATACAGAAAGGAGACAAAGCAAGAGAGATAAAGAGAGACAGAAAGAGAGAGAGAGATAGAGAGACAGAAAAAGACACAGAGAGAGACAGAGACACAGAGACAAAGAGAGAGACAGAGACAAAGAGAGAGACAGAGAGAGACAGAGATATAGTGGGAGAGACTGATAGAGACAGAATGAGAGACAGAGAGAGACAGAGATAGAGACAGAGAGAGAGACAGAGAGAGACAAAGAGAGAGACAGAGAGAGACAGAGAGGGAGAGACAGAGAGAGAGACAGAGAGAGATAGAGAGAGAGACTGAGAGAGACAGAGAGAGACAGAGAGAGACACAGAGAGAGACAGAGAGAGACAGAGCGAGAGATAGAGAGAGACAGAGAGAAACACAGAGAGAGACAGAGAGAGACAGAGACAAAGAGAGAGACAGAGAGAGACAGAGACAGAGTTAGAGTTACTGAGAGACAGAGAGACAGAGACAAAGTGAGAGAGACTGAGATAGACAGAGAGAGAGACAGAAAAAACAGAGACAAAGAGAGAGACAGAGAGAGACAGAGACAGAGTGAGAAAGACAGAGAGAGACAGAGAGATACAGAGAGAGACAGAGAGAGACACCGAGAGAGACAGAGAGAGAGACACACAGAGAGACAGAGAGAGACAGAGAGAGAGAAAGAGAGAGACAGAGAGAGAGACAGAGAGAGACAGAATACAGACAAAGGGAGAGAGACAGAGAGAGTCAAAAAGAGACAGTTAGAGAGATAGAGTGAGACAAAGAGAGACACAGAGAGAGACAGAGAGAGACAGAGAGAGACAGAGATAGACAGAGAGAGACAGAGAGAAAGACAGAGAAAGACAGATAGATACAGAGAGAGACAGAGAGAGACACAGAGAGAGACAGAGAGAGACAGAAAGAGACAGAGAGAGATAGAGAGAGACAGAGAGAGACACAGAGAGAGACAAAGAGATAGACAGAGACAAAGAGAGAGACAGAGAGAGAGAGACAAAGTGAGAGAGACAGAGAGAGACAGAGAGAGAGACAGAGAGAGATAGAGACAAAGTGAGAGAGACTGAGATAGACCGAGAGGGAGACAGACAGAGACAGAGACAAAGAGAGAGACAGACAGAGACAGAGACAGAGTGAGATAGACTGAGAGAGACAGAGAGAGACATAGAGAGAGACAGAGAGAGACCGAGAGAGACAGAGATAGAGACAGAGCGAGACAGAGAGAGAGACAAAGAGAGACAGAGAGAGACAAGGTGATATATAGAGAGAGACAGAAAGAGAGACAGAGAGAGACAGAAAACAGACAAAGGGAGAGAAACAGAGAGAGACAGAAAGAGACAGAGAGAGATAGAGAGAGACAGAGAGAGACACAGAGAGAGACAGAGAGAGAGAAAGAGACAAAGAGAGCGACAGAGCAAGACAGAGACAGAATGAGAAAGACTGAGAGACAGAGAGACAGAGAGAGACAGAGACAAATTGAGAGAGACTGAGATAGACAGAGATAGACAGAGAGAGACAGAGACAAAGAGAGAGACAGAGAGAGACAGAGACAGAGTGAGATAGACTGAGAGAGACAGAGAGATACACAAAGAGAAACAGAGTGAGACAGAGAGATACGGAGATAGAGACAGAGCGAGACAGAGAGAGAGACAGAGAGAGACAGAGATAGAGACAGAGAGAGACAGAGAGGGACAGAGAGAGACAGAGATAGAGATAGAGAGAGATAGACAGAGAGTGACAGAGAGAGAGAGAGACAGAGACAGACAAAGAGAGATAGAGACAGAAAGAGACAGATAGAGAGATAGAGAGAGACAGAGAGAGACACAGAGAGAAACAGACTGAAGACAGAGACAAAGAGAGAGACAGAGTGAGAGAGAATGAGAGAGACAGAGAGAGAGACAGAGAGAAACAGAGACAGAGTGAGAGAGACTGAGAAAGACAGAGGGAGACACAGAGAGAGACAGAGTGAGACAGAGAGATACGGAGATAGAGACAGAGAGAGACAGAGAGAGAGACAGAGAGAGACAGAGAGATACAGAGAGAGACAGAGAGAGAAAGAGACAGAAAGAAAACAGACTTAGAGAGAGAGACAGAGAGAGACAGAGAGAGATAGAGAGAGACCAGAAAGATACAGAGAGAGACAGAGAGAGACAGAGACAAAGAGAGAGACAGAGAGAGACAGTGACAGAGTGAGAGAGACTTAGAGAGAGACAGAGAGAAACAGAGAAAGATTGTTAGAGACTGAGAGAGATAGAGAGAGAGACAGAGAGAGACAGATACAAAGAGATAGACAGAATGAGACAGAGAGATACAGAGAGAGACAGAGAGAGACACAGAGAGAGACTGAGAGAGACAGAGAGAGACATAGAGAGACAGAGAGAGACAGAGATAGAGAAAGAGAGAGACAGAGAGAGACACAGAGAGAGACAGAGATAGAGAAAGAGAGAGACAGAGAGAGACACAGAGAGAGACAGAGAGAGACAGAGAGAGACTAAGATAGAGACAGAGAGAGAGAGAGACAGAGAGAGACAGAGAGAGACAGAGAGAGAGACAGAGAGAGACAAAGAGAGAGACAGATAGAGAGACAGAGAGAGAGACTGACAGAGAAAGAGAGAGACAGAAAGAGAGAAAGAGAGAGACAGAGAGAGACACAGAGAGAGAGACAGAGAGAGACATAGAGACACAGAGAGAGACAGAGAGAGAGAAAGAGACAAAGAGAGCGACAGAGCAAGACAGAGACAGAGTGAGAAAGACTGAGAGACAGAGAGACAGAGAGAGACAGAGACAAATTGAGAGAGACTGAGATAGACAGAGATAGACAGAGAGAGACAGAGACAAAGAGAGAGACAGAGAGAGACAGAGACAGAGTGAGATAGACTGAGAGAGACAGAGAGAGACACAGAGAGAGACAGAGAGAGACAGAAAGAGACAGAGAGAGAGAGATAGAGAGAGACAGAGAGATACACAGAGAGAAACAGAGTGAGACAGAGAGATACGGAGATAGAGACAGAGCGAGACAGAGAGAGAGACAGAGAGAGACAGAGATAGAGACAGAGAGAGACAGAGAGGGACAGAGAGAGACAGAGATAGAGATAGAGAGAGATAGACAGAGAGTGACAGAGAGAGAGAGAGACAGAGACAGACAAAGAGAGATAGAGACAGAAAGAGACAGATAGAGAGATAGAGAGAGACAGAGAGAGACACAGAGAGAAACAGACTGAAGACAGAGACAAAGAGAGAGACAGAGTGAGAGAGAATGAGAGAGACAGAGAGAGAGACAGAGAGAAACAGAGACAGAGTGAGAGAGACTGAGAAAGACAGAGGGAGACACAGAGAGAGACAGAGTGAGACAGAGAGATACGGAGATAGAGACAGAGAGAGACAGAGAGAGAGACAGAGAGAGACAGAGAGATACAGAGAGAGACAGAGAGAGAAAGAGACAGAAAGAAAACAGACTTAGAGAGAGAGACAGAGAGAGACAGAAAGAGACAGAGAGAGATAGAGAGAGACCAGAAAGATACAGAGAGAGACATAGAGAGACAGAGACAAAGAGAGAGACAGAGAGAGACAGAGACAGAGTGAGAGAGACTTAGAGAGAGACAGAGAGAAACAGAGAAAGATTGTTAGAGACTGAGAGAGATAGAGAGAGAGACAGAGAGAGACAGATACAAAGAGATAGACAGAATGAGACAGAGAGATACAGAGAGAGACAGAGAGAGACACAGAGAGAGACTGAGAGAGACAGAGAGAGACATAGAGAGACAGAGAGAGACAGAGATAGAGAAAGAGAGAGACAGAGAGAGACACGGAGAGAGACAGAGATAGAGAAAGAGAGAGACAGAGAGACACAGAGAGAGACAGAGAGAGACAGAGAGAGACTAAGATAGAGACAGAAAGAGAGAGACAGAGAGAGACAGAGAGAGACAGAGAGAGAGACAGAGAGAGACAAAGAGAGAGACAGATAGAGAGACAGAGAGAGAGACTGACAGAGAAAGAGAGAGACAGAAAGAGAGAAAGAGAGAGACAGAGAGAGACACAGAGAGAGAGACAGACAGAGACCGAAAACAGACAAAGAGAGAGAGACAAAAGAGACAGAGAGAGAGATAGAGAGAGACAGCGAGAGACACAGAGAGAGACACAGAGAGAGAGACAGAGAGATAGAGAGAGACAGAGAGAGACAGAGACAGAGTGAGAGAGACTGAGAGAGACAGAGAGAGACACAGATAGAGAGAGACAGAGAGAGACAGAGAGAGACAGAGAGAGAGACAAAGAGAGACAGAAAGGAGACAAAGCAAGAGAGATAAAGAGAGACAGAAAGAGAGAGAGAGAGATAGAGAGACAGAAAAAGACACAGAGAGAGACAGAGACACAGAGACAAAGAGAGAGACAGAGACAAAGAGAGAGACAGAGAGAGACAGAGATATAGTGGGAGAGACTGATAGAGACAGAATGAGAGACAGAGAGAGACAGAGTGAGACAGAGAGATACGGAGATAGAGACAGAGAGAGACAGAGAGAGAGACAGAGAGAGACAGAGAGATACAGAGAGAGACAGAGAGAGAAAGAGACAGAAAGAAAACAGACTTAGAGAGAGAGACAGAGAGAGACAGAAAGAGACAGAGAGAGATAGAGAGAGACCAGAAAGATACAGAGAGAGACAGAGAGAGACAGAGACAAAGAGAGAGACAGAGAGAGACAGAGACAGAGTGAGAGAGACTTAGAGAGAGACAGAGAGAAACAGAGAAAGATTGTTAGAGACTGAGAGAGATAGAGAGAGAGACAGAGAGAGACAGATACAAAGAGATAGACAGAATGAGACAGAGAGATACAGAAAGAGACAGAGAGAGACACAGAGAGAGACTGAGAGAGACAGAGAGAGACATAGAGAGACAGAGAGAGACAGAGATAGAGAAAGAGAGAGACAGAGAGAGACACAGAGAGAGACAGAGATAGAGAAAGAGAGAGACAGAGAGAGACACAGAGAGAGACAGAGAGAGACAGAGAGAGACTAAGATAGAGACAGAGAGAGAGAGAGACAGAGAGAGACAGAGAGAGACAGAGAGAGAGACAGAGAGAGACAAAGAGAGAGACAGATAGAGAGACAGAGAGAGAGACTGACAGAGAAAGAGAGAGACAGAAAGAGAGAAAGAGAGAGACTGAGAGAGACAGAGAGAGACAGACAGAGACCGAAAACAGACAAAGAGAGAGAGACAAAAGAGACAGAGAGAGAGAGAGATAGAGACAGCGAGAGACACAGAGAGAGACACAGAGAGAGAGACAGAGAGATAGAGAGAGACAGAGAGAGACAGAGACAGAGTGAGAGAGACTGAGAGAGACAGAGAGAGACACAGATAGAGAGAGACAGAGAGAGACAGAGAGAGACAGAGAGAGAGACAAAGAGATACAGAAAGGAGACAAAGCAAGAGAGATAAAGAGAGACAGAAAGAGAGAGAGAGAGATAGAGAGACAGAAAAAGACACAGAGAGAGACAGAGACACAGAGACAAAGAGAGAGACAGAGACAAAGAGAGAGACAGAGAGAGACAGAGATATAGTGGGAGAGACTGATAGAGACAGAATGAGAGACAGAGAGAGACAGAGATAGAGACAGAGAGAGAGACAGAGAGAGACAAAGAGAGAGACAGAGAGAGACAGAGAGGGAGAGACAGAGAGAGAGACAGAGAGAGATAGAGAGAGAGACTGAGAGAGACAGAGAGAGACAGAGAGAGACACAGAGAGAGACAGAGAGAGACAGAGCGAGAGATAGAGAGAGACAGAGAGAAACACAGAGAGAGACAGAGAGAGACAGAGACAAAGAGAGAGACAGAGAGAGACAGAGACAGAGTTAGAGTTACTGAGAGACAGAGAGACAGAGACAAAGTGAGAGAGACTGAGATAGACAGAGAGAGAGACAGAAAAAACAGAGACAAAGAGAGAGACAGAGAGAGACAGAGACAGAGTGAGAAAGACAGAGAGAGACAGAGAGATACAGAGAGAGACAGAGAGAGACACCGAGAGAGACAGAGAGAGAGACACACAGAGAGACAGAGAGAGACAGAGAGAGAGAAAGAGAGAGACAGAGAGAGAGACAGAGAGAGACAGAATACAGACAAAGGGAGAGAGACAGAGAGAGTCAAAAAGAGACAGTTAGAGAGATAGAGTGAGACAAAGAGAGACACAGAGAGAGACAGAGAGAGACAGAGAGAGACAGAGAGAGACAGAGATAGACAGAGAGAGACAGAGAGAAAGACAGAGAAAGACAGATAGATACAGAGAGAGACAGAGAGAGACACAGAGAGAGACAGAGAGAGACAGAAAGAGACAGAGAGAGATAGAGAGAGACAGAGAGAGACACAGAGAGAGACAAAGAGATAGACAGAGACAAAGAGAGAGACAGAGAGAGAGAGACAAAGTGAGAGAGACAGAGAGAGACAGAGAGAGAGACAGAGAGAGATAGAGACAAAGTGAGAGAGACTGAGATAGACCGAGAGGGAGACAGACAGAGACAGAGACAAAGAGAGAGACAGACAGAGACAGAGACAGAGTGAGATAGACTGAGAGAGACAGAGAGAGACATAGAGAGAGACAGAGAGAGACCGAGAGAGACAGAGATAGAGACAGAGCGAGACAGAGAGAGAGACAAAGAGAGACAGAGAGAGACAAGGTGATATATAGAGAGAGACAGAAAGAGAGACAGAGAGAGACAGAAAACAGACAAAGGGAGAGAAACAGAGAGAGACAGAAAGAGACAGAGAGAGATAGAGAGAGACAGAGAGAGACACAGAGAGAGACAGAGAGAGAGAAAGAGACAAAGAGAGCGACAGAGCAAGACAGAGACAGAATGAGAAAGACTGAGAGACAGAGAGACAGAGAGAGACAGAGACAAATTGAGAGAGACTGAGATAGACAGAGATAGACAGAGAGAGACAGAGACAAAGAGAGAGACAGAGAGAGACAGAGACAGAGTGAGATAGACTGAGAGAGACAGAGAGAGACACAGAGAGAGACAGAGAGAGACAGAAAGAGACAGAGAGAGAGATAGAGAGAGACAGAGAGATACACAGAGAGAAACAGAGTGAGACAGAGAGATACGGAGATAGAGACAGAGCGAGACAGAGAGAGAGACAGAGAGAGACAGAGATAGAGACAGAGAGAGACAGAGAGGGACAGAGAGAGACAGAGATAGAGATAGAGAGAGATAGACAGAGAGTGACAGAGAGAGAGAGAGACAGAGACAGACAAAGAGAGATAGAGACAGAAAGAGACAGATAGAGAGATAGAGAGAGACAGAGAGAGACACAGAGAGAAACAGACTGAAGACAGAGACAAAGAGAGAGACAGAGTGAGAGAGAATGAGAGAGACAGAGAGAGAGACAGAGAGAAACAGAGACAGAGTGAGAGAGACTGAGAAAGACAGAGGGAGACACAGAGAGAGACAGAGTGAGACAGAGAGATACGGAGATAGAGACAGAGAGAGACAGAGAGAGAGACAGAGAGAGACAGAGAGATACAGAGAGAGACAGAGAGAGAAAGAGACAGAAAGAAAACAGACTTAGAGAGAGAGACAGAGAGAGACAGAGAGAGATAGAGAGAGACCAGAAAGATACAGAGAGAGACAGAGAGAGACAGAGACAAAGAGAGAGACAGAGAGAGACAGTGACAGAGTGAGAGAGACTTAGAGAGAGACAGAGAGAAACAGAGAAAGATTGTTAGAGACTGAGAGAGATAGAGAGAGAGACAGAGAGAGACAGATACAAAGAGATAGACAGAATGAGACAGAGAGATACAGAGAGAGACAGAGAGAGACACAGAGAGAGACTGAGAGAGACAGAGAGAGACATAGAGAGACAGAGAGAGACAGAGATAGAGAAAGAGAGAGACAGAGAGAGACACAGAGAGAGACAGAGATAGAGAAAGAGAGAGACAGAGAGAGACACAGAGAGAGACAGAGAGAGACAGATAGAGACTAAGATAGAGACAGAGAGAGAGAGACAGAGAGAGACAGAGAGAGACAGAGAGAGAGACAGAGAGAGACAAAGAGAGAGACAGATAGAGAGACAGAGAGAGAGACTGACAGAGAAAGAGAGAGACAGAAAGAGAGAAAGAGAGAGACAGAGAGAGACAGAGAGAGAGAGACAGACAGAGACCGAAAACAGACAAAGAGAGAGAGACAAAAGAGACAGAGAGAGAGATAGAGAGAGACAGCGAGAGACACAGAGAGAGACACAGAGAGAGAGACAGAGAGATAGAGAGAGACAGAGAGAGACAGAGACAGAGTGAGAGAGACTGAGAGAGACAGAGAGAGACACAGATAGAGAGAGACAGAGAGAGACAGAGAGAGACAGAGAGAGACAGAGATAGAGACAGAGAGAGAGACAGAGAGAGACAAAGAGAGAGACAGAGAGAGACAGAGAGGGAGAGACAGAGAGAGAGACAGAGAGAGATAGAGAGAGAGACTGAGAGAGACAGAGAGAGACAGAGAGAGACACAGAGAGAGACAGAGAGAGACAGAGCGAGAGATAGAGAGAGACAGAGAGAAACACAGAGAGAGACAGAGAGATACAGAGACAAAGAGAGAGACAGAGAGAGACAGAGACAGAGTTAGAGTGACTGAGAGACAGAGAGACAGAGACAAAGTGAGAGAGACTGAGATAGACAGAGAGAGAGACAGAAAAAACAGAGACAAAGAGAGAGACAGAGAGAGACAGAGACAAAGAGAGAGACAGACAGAGACAGAGAGATACAGAGAGAGACAGAGAGAGACACCGAGAGAGACAGAGAGAGAGACACACAGAGAGACAGAGAGAGACAGAGAGAGAGAAAGAGAGAGACAGAGAGAGAGACAGAGAGAGACAGAATACAGACAAAGGGAGAGAGACAGAGAGAGTCAAAAAGAGACAGTTAGAGAGATAGAGTGATACAAAGAGAGACACAGAGAGAGACAGAGAGAGACAGAGAGAGACAGAGAGAGACAGAGATAGACAGAGAGAGACAGAGAGAAAGACAGAGAGAGACAGATAGATACAGAGAGAGACAGAGAGAGACAGAGAGAGACAGAAAGAGACAGAGAGAGATAGAGAGAGACAGAGAGAGACACAGAGAGAGACAAAGAGATAGACAGAGACAAAGAGAGAGACAGAGAGAGAGAGACAAAGTGAGAGAGACAGAGAGAGACAGAGAGAGAGACAGAGAGTGATAGAGACAAAGTGAGAGAGACTGAGATAGACCGAGAGGGAGACAGAGAGAGACAGAGACAAAGAGAGAGACAGACAGAGACAGAGTGAGATAGACTGAGAGAGACAGAGAGAGACATAGAGAGAGACAGAGAGAGACCGAGAGAGACAGAGATAGAGACAGAGAGAGACAGAGAGAGAGACAAAGAGAGACAGAGAGAGACAAGGTGATATATAGAGAGAGACAGAAAGAGAGACAGAGAGAGACAGAAAACAGACAAAGGGAGAGAAACAGAGAGAGACAGAAAGAGACAGAGAGAGATAGAGAGAGACAGAGAGAGACACAGAGAGAGACAGAGAGAGAGAAAGAGACAAAGAGAGCGACAGAGCAAGACAGAGACAGAGTGAGAAAGACTGAGAGACAGAGAGACAGAGAGAGACAGAGACAAATTGAGAGAGACTGAGATAGACAGAGATAGACAGAGAGAGACAGAGACAAAGAGAGAGACAGAGAGAGACAGAGACAGAGTGAGATAGACTGAGAGAGACAGAGAGAGACACAGAGAGAGACAGAGAGAGACAGAAAGAGACAGAGAGAGAGAGATAGAGAGAGACAGAGAGATACACAGAGAGAAACAGAGTGAGACAGAGAGATACGGAGATAGAGACAGAGCGAGACAGAGAGAGAGACAGAGAGAGACAGAGATAGAGACAGAGAGAGACAGAGAGGGACAGAGAGAGACAGAGATAGAGATAGAGAGAGATAGACAGAGAGTGACAGAGAGAGAGAGAGACAGAGACAGACAAAGAGAGATAGAGACAGAAAGAGACAGATAGAGAGATAGAGAGAGACAGAGAGAGACACAGAGAGAAACAGACTGAAGACAGAGACAAAGAGAGAGACAGAGTGAGAGAGAATGAGAGAGACAGAGAGAGAGACAGAGAGAAACAGAGACAGAGTGAGAGAGACTGAGAAAGACAGAGGGAGACACAGAGAGAGACAGAGTGAGACAGAGAGATACGGAGATAGAGACAGAGAGAGACAGAGAGAGAGACAGAGAGAGACAGAGAGATACAGAGAGAGACAGAGAGAGAAAGAGACAGAAAGAAAACAGACTTAGAGAGAGAGACAGAGAGAGACAGAAAGAGACAGAGAGAGATAGAGAGAGACCAGAAAGATACAGAGAGAGACATAGAGAGACAGAGACAAAGAGAGAGACAGAGAGAGACAGAGACAGAGTGAGAGAGACTTAGAGAGAGACAGAGAGAAACAGAGAAAGATTGTTAGAGACTGAGAGAGATAGAGAGAGAGACAGAGAGAGACAGATACAAAGAGATAGACAGAATGAGACAGAGAGATACAGAGAGAGACAGAGAGAGACACAGAGAGAGACTGAGAGAGACAGAGAGAGACATAGAGAGACAGAGAGAGACAGAGATAGAGAAAGAGAGAGACAGAGAGAGACACGGAGAGAGACAGAGATAGAGAAAGAGAGAGACAGAGAGACACAGAGAGAGACAGAGAGAGACAGAGAGAGACTAAGATAGAGACAGAAAGAGAGAGACAGAGAGAGACAGAGAGAGACAGAGAGAGAGACAGAGAGAGACAAAGAGAGAGACAGATAGAGAGACAGAGAGAGAGACTGACAGAGAAAGAGAGAGACAGAAAGAGAGAAAGAGAGAGACAGAGAGAGACACAGAGAGAGAGACAGAGAGAGACATAGAGACACAGAGAGAGACAGAGAGAGAGAAAGAGACAAAGAGAGCGACAGAGCAAGACAGAGACAGAGTGAGAAAGACTGAGAGACAGAGAGACAGAGAGAGACAGAGACAAATTGAGAGAGACTGAGATAGACAGAGATAGACAGAGAGAGACAGAGACAAAGAGAGAGACAGAGAGAGACAGAGACAGAGTGAGATAGACTGAGAGAGACAGAGAGAGACACAGAGAGAGACAGAGAGAGACAGAAAGAGACAGAGAGAGAGAGATAGAGAGAGACAGAGAGATACACAGAGAGAAACAGAGTGAGACAGAGAGATACGGAGATAGAGACAGAGCGAGACAGAGAGAGAGACAGAGAGAGACAGAGATAGAGACAGAGAGAGACAGAGAGGGACAGAGAGAGACAGAGATAGAGATAGAGAGAGATAGACAGAGAGTGACAGAGAGAGAGAGAGACAGAGACAGACAAAGAGAGATAGAGACAGAAAGAGACAGATAGAGAGATAGAGAGAGACAGAGAGAGACACAGAGAGAAACAGACTGAAGACAGAGACAAAGAGAGAGACAGAGTGAGAGAGAATGAGAGAGACAGAGAGAGAGACAGAGAGAAACAGAGACAGAGTGAGAGAGACTGAGAAAGACAGAGGGAGACACAGAGAGAGACAGAGTGAGACAGAGAGATACGGAGATAGAGACAGAGAGAGACAGAGAGAGAGACAGAGAGAGACAGAGAGATACAGAGAGAGACAGAGAGAGAAAGAGACAGAAAGAAAACAGACTTAGAGAGAGAGACAGAGAGAGACAGAAAGAGACAGAGAGAGATAGAGAGAGACCAGAAAGATACAGAGAGAGACATAGAGAGACAGAGACAAAGAGAGAGACAGAGAGAGACAGAGACAGAGTGAGAGAGACTTAGAGAGAGACAGAGAGAAACAGAGAAAGATTGTTAGAGACTGAGAGAGATAGAGAGAGAGACAGAGAGAGACAGATACAAAGAGATAGACAGAATGAGACAGAGAGATACAGAGAGAGACAGAGAGAGACACAGAGAGAGACTGAGAGAGACAGAGAGAGACATAGAGAGACAGAGAGAGACAGAGATAGAGAAAGAGAGAGACAGAGAGAGACACGGAGAGAGACAGAGATAGAGAAAGAGAGAGACAGAGAGACACAGAGAGAGACAGAGAGAGACAGAGAGAGACTAAGATAGAGACAGAAAGAGAGAGACAGAGAGAGACAGAGAGAGACAGAGAGAGAGACAGAGAGAGACAAAGAGAGAGACAGATAGAGAGACAGAGAGAGAGACTGACAGAGAAAGAGAGAGACAGAAAGAGAGAAAGAGAGAGACAGAGAGAGACACAGAGAGAGAGACAGACAGAGACCGAAAACAGACAAAGAGAGAGAGACAAAAGAGACAGAGAGAGAGATAGAGAGAGACAGCGAGAGACACAGAGAGAGACACAGAGAGAGAGACAGAGAGATAGAGAGAGACAGAGAGAGACAGAGACAGAGTGAGAGAGACTGAGAGAGACAGAGAGAGACACAGATAGAGAGAGACAGAGAGAGACAGAGAGAGACAGAGAGAGAGACAAAGAGAGACAGAAAGGAGACAAAGCAAGAGAGATAAAGAGAGACAGAAAGAGAGAGAGAGAGATAGAGAGACAGAAAAAGACACAGAGAGAGACAGAGACACAGAGACAAAGAGAGAGACAGAGACAAAGAGAGAGACAGAGAGAGACAGAGATATAGTGGGAGAGACTGATAGAGACAGAATGAGAGACAGAGAGAGACAGAGTGAGACAGAGAGATACGGAGATAGAGACAGAGAGAGACAGAGAGAGAGACAGAGAGAGACAGAGAGATACAGAGAGAGACAGAGAGAGAAAGAGACAGAAAGAAAACAGACTTAGAGAGAGAGACAGAGAGAGACAGAAAGAGACAGAGAGAGATAGAGAGAGACCAGAAAGATACAGAGAGAGACAGAGAGAGACAGAGACAAAGAGAGAGACAGAGAGAGACAGAGACAGAGTGAGAGAGACTTAGAGAGAGACAGAGAGAAACAGAGAAAGATTGTTAGAGACTGAGAGAGATAGAGAGAGAGACAGAGAGAGACAGATACAAAGAGATAGACAGAATGAGACAGAGAGATACAGAAAGAGACAGAGAGAGACACAGAGAGAGACTGAGAGAGACAGAGAGAGACATAGAGAGACAGAGAGAGACAGAGATAGAGAAAGAGAGAGACAGAGAGAGACACAGAGAGAGACAGAGATAGAGAAAGAGAGAGACAGAGAGAGACACAGAGAGAGACAGAGAGAGACAGAGAGAGACTAAGATAGAGACAGAGAGAGAGAGAGACAGAGAGAGACAGAGAGAGACAGAGAGAGAGACAGAGAGAGACAAAGAGAGAGACAGATAGAGAGACAGAGAGAGAGACTGACAGAGAAAGAGAGAGACAGAAAGAGAGAAAGAGAGAGACTGAGAGAGACAGAGAGAGACAGACAGAGACCGAAAACAGACAAAGAGAGAGAGACAAAAGAGACAGAGAGAGAGAGAGATAGAGACAGCGAGAGACACAGAGAGAGACACAGAGAGAGAGACAGAGAGATAGAGAGAGACAGAGAGAGACAGAGACAGAGTGAGAGAGACTGAGAGAGACAGAGAGAGACACAGATAGAGAGAGACAGAGAGAGACAGAGAGAGACAGAGAGAGAGACAAAGAGATACAGAAAGGAGACAAAGCAAGAGAGATAAAGAGAGACAGAAAGAGAGAGAGAGAGATAGAGAGACAGAAAAAGACACAGAGAGAGACAGAGACACAGAGACAAAGAGAGAGACAGAGACAAAGAGAGAGACAGAGAGAGACAGAGATATAGTGGGAGAGACTGATAGAGACAGAATGAGAGACAGAGAGAGACAGAGATAGAGACAGAGAGAGAGACAGAGAGAGACAAAGAGAGAGACAGAGAGAGACAGAGAGGGAGAGACAGAGAGAGAGACAGAGAGAGATAGAGAGAGAGACTGAGAGAGACAGAGAGAGACAGAGAGAGACACAGAGAGAGACAGAGAGAGACAGAGCGAGAGATAGAGAGAGACAGAGAGAAACACAGAGAGAGACAGAGAGAGACAGAGACAAAGAGAGAGACAGAGAGAGACAGAGACAGAGTTAGAGTTACTGAGAGACAGAGAGACAGAGACAAAGTGAGAGAGACTGAGATAGACAGAGAGAGAGACAGAAAAAACAGAGACAAAGAGAGAGACAGAGAGAGACAGAGACAGAGTGAGAAAGACAGAGAGAGACAGAGAGATACAGAGAGAGACAGAGAGAGACACCGAGAGAGACAGAGAGAGAGACACACAGAGAGACAGAGAGAGACAGAGAGAGAGAAAGAGAGAGACAGAGAGAGAGACAGAGAGAGACAGAATACAGACAAAGGGAGAGAGACAGAGAGAGTCAAAAAGAGACAGTTAGAGAGATAGAGTGAGACAAAGAGAGACACAGAGAGAGACAGAGAGAGACAGAGAGAGACAGAGAGAGACAGAGATAGACAGAGAGAGACAGAGAGAAAGACAGAGAAAGACAGATAGATACAGAGAGAGACAGAGAGAGACACAGAGAGAGACAGAGAGAGACAGAAAGAGACAGAGAGAGATAGAGAGAGACAGAGAGAGACACAGAGAGAGACAAAGAGATAGACAGAGACAAAGAGAGAGACAGAGAGAGAGAGACAAAGTGAGAGAGACAGAGAGAGACAGAGAGAGAGACAGAGAGAGATAGAGACAAAGTGAGAGAGACTGAGATAGACCGAGAGGGAGACAGACAGAGACAGAGACAAAGAGAGAGACAGACAGAGACAGAGACAGAGTGAGATAGACTGAGAGAGACAGAGAGAGACATAGAGAGAGACAGAGAGAGACCGAGAGAGACAGAGATAGAGACAGAGCGAGACAGAGAGAGAGACAAAGAGAGACAGAGAGAGACAAGGTGATATATAGAGAGAGACAGAAAGAGAGACAGAGAGAGACAGAAAACAGACAAAGGGAGAGAAACAGAGAGAGACAGAAAGAGACAGAGAGAGATAGAGAGAGACAGAGAGAGACACAGAGAGAGACAGAGAGAGAGAAAGAGACAAAGAGAGCGACAGAGCAAGACAGAGACAGAATGAGAAAGACTGAGAGACAGAGAGACAGAGAGAGACAGAGACAAATTGAGAGAGACTGAGATAGACAGAGATAGACAGAGAGAGACAGAGACAAAGAGAGAGACAGAGAGAGACAGAGACAGAGTGAGATAGACTGAGAGAGACAGAGAGAGACACAGAGAGAGACAGAGAGAGACAGAAAGAGACAGAGAGAGAGATAGAGAGAGACAGAGAGATACACAGAGAGAAACAGAGTGAGACAGAGAGATACGGAGATAGAGACAGAGCGAGACAGAGAGAGAGACAGAGAGAGACAGAGATAGAGACAGAGAGAGACAGAGAGGGACAGAGAGAGACAGAGATAGAGATAGAGAGAGATAGACAGAGAGTGACAGAGAGAGAGAGAGACAGAGACAGACAAAGAGAGATAGAGACAGAAAGAGACAGATAGAGAGATAGAGAGAGACAGAGAGAGACACAGAGAGAAACAGACTGAAGACAGAGACAAAGAGAGAGACAGAGTGAGAGAGAATGAGAGAGACAGAGAGAGAGACAGAGAGAAACAGAGACAGAGTGAGAGAGACTGAGAAAGACAGAGGGAGACACAGAGAGAGACAGAGTGAGACAGAGAGATACGGAGATAGAGACAGAGAGAGACAGAGAGAGAGACAGAGAGAGACAGAGAGATACAGAGAGAGACAGAGAGAGAAAGAGACAGAAAGAAAACAGACTTAGAGAGAGAGACAGAGAGAGACAGAGAGAGATAGAGAGAGACCAGAAAGATACAGAGAGAGACAGAGAGAGACAGAGACAAAGAGAGAGACAGAGAGAGACAGTGACAGAGTGAGAGAGACTTAGAGAGAGACAGAGAGAAACAGAGAAAGATTGTTAGAGACTGAGAGAGATAGAGAGAGAGACAGAGAGAGACAGATACAAAGAGATAGACAGAATGAGACAGAGAGATACAGAGAGAGACAGAGAGAGACACAGAGAGAGACTGAGAGAGACAGAGAGAGACATAGAGAGACAGAGAGAGACAGAGATAGAGAAAGAGAGAGACAGAGAGAGACACAGAGAGAGACAGAGATAGAGAAAGAGAGAGACAGAGAGAGACACAGAGAGAGACAGAGAGAGACAGAGAGAGACTAAGATAGAGACAGAGAGAGAGAGAGACAGAGAGAGACAGAGAGAGACAGAGAGAGAGACAGAGAGAGACAAAGAGAGAGACAGATAGAGAGACAGAGAGAGAGACTGACAGAGAAAGAGAGAGACAGAAAGAGAGAAAGAGAGAGACAGAGAGAGACAGAGAGAGAGAGACAGACAGAGACCGAAAACAGACAAAGAGAGAGAGACAAAAGAGACAGAGAGAGAGATAGAGAGAGACAGCGAGAGACACAGAGAGAGACACAGAGAGAGAGACAGAGAGATAGATAGAGACAGAGAGAGACAGAGACAGAGTGAGAGAGACTGAGAGAGACAGAGAGAGACACAGATAGAGAGAGACAGAGAGAGACAGAGAGAGACAGAGATAGAGACAGAGAGAGAGACAGAGAGAGACAAAGAGAGAGACAGAGAGAGACAGAGAAGGAGAGACAGAGAGAGAGACAGAGAGAGATAGAGAGAGAGACTGAGAGAGACAGAGAGAGACAGAGAGAGACACAGAGAGAGACAGAGAGAGACAGAACGAGAGATAGAGAGAGACAGAGAGAAACACAGAGAGAGACAGAGAGAGACAGAGACAAAGAGAGAGACAGAGAGAGACAGAGACAGAGTTAGAGTGACTGAGAGACAGAGAGACAGAGACAAAGTGAGAGAGACTGAGATAGACAGAGAGAGAGACAGAAAAAACAGAGACAAAGAGAGAGACAGAGAGAGACAGAGACAGAGTGAGAAAGACAGAGAGAGACAGAGAGATACAGAGAGAGACAGAGAGAGACACCGAGAGAGACAGAGAGAGACACACACAGAGAGACAGAGAGAGACAGAGAGAGAGAAAGAGAGAGACAGAGAGAGACAGAGAGAGACAGAATACAGACAAAGGGAGAGAGACAGAGAGAGTCAAAAAGAGACAGTTAGAGAGATAGAGTGAGACAAAGAGAGACACAGAGAGAGACAGAGAGAGACAGAGAGAGACAGAGATAGACAGAGAGAGACAGAGAGAAAGACAGAGAGAGACAGATAGATACAGAGAGAGACAGAGAGAGACACAGAGAGAGACTGAGAGAGACAGAGAGAGACATAGAGAGACAGAGAGAGACAGAGATAGAGAAAGAGAGAGACAGAGAGAGACACAGAGAGAGACAGAGATAGAGAAAGAGAGAGACAGAGAGAGACACAGAGAGAGACAGAGAGAGACAGAGAGAGACTAAGATAGAGACAGAGAGAGAGAGACAGAGAGAGACAGAGAGAGACAGAGAGAGAGACAGAGAGAGACAAAGAGAGAGACAGATAGAGAGACAGAGAGAGAGACTGACAGAGAAAGAGAGAGACAGAAAGAGAGAAAGAGAGAGACAGAGAGAGACAGAGAGAGAGAGACAGACAGAGATGGAAAACAGACAAAGAGAGAGAGACAAAAGAGACAGAGAGAGAGATAGAGAGAGACAGCGAGAGACACAGAGAGAAACACAGAGAGAGAGACAGAGAGATAGAGAGAGACAGAGAGAGACAGAGACAGAGTGAGAGAGACTGAGAGAGACAGAGAGAGACACAGATAGAGAGAGACAGAGAGAGACAGAGAGAGACAGAGAGAGACAGAGATAGAGACAGAGAGAGAGACAGAGAGAGACAAAGAGAGAGACAGAGAGAGACAGAGAGGGAGAGACAGAGAGAGAGACAGAGAGAGATAGAGAGAGAGACTGAGAGAGACAGAGAGAGACAGAGAGAGACACAGAGAGAGACAGAGAGAGACAGAACGAGAGATAGAGAGAGACAGAGAGAAACACAGAGAGAGACAGAGAGAGACAGAGACAAAGAGAGAGACAGAGAGAGACAGAGACAGAGTTAGAGTGACTGAGAGACAGAGAGACAGAGACAAAGTGAGAGAGACTGAGATAGACAGAGAGAGAGATAGAAAAAACAGAGACAAAGAGAGAGACAGAGAGAGACAGAGACAGAGTGAGAAAGACAGAGAGAGACAGAGAGATACAGAGAGAGACAGAGAGAGACACCGAGAGAGACAGAGAGAGAGACACACAGAGAGACAGAGAGAGACAGAGAGAGAGAAAGAGAGAGACAGAGAGAGAGACAGAGAGAGACAGAATACAGACAAAGGGAGAGAGACAGAGAGAGTAAAAAAGAGACAGTTAGAGAGATAGAGTGAGACAAAGAGAGACACAGAGAGAGACAGAGAGAGACAGAGAGAGACAGAGAGAGACAGAGATAGACAGAGAGAGACAGAGAGAAAGACAGAGAGAGACAGATAGATACAGAGAGAGACAGAGAGAGACACAGAGAGAGACAGAGAGAGACAGAAAGAGACAGAGAGAGATAGAGAGAGACAGAGAGAGACACAGAGAGAGACAAAGAGATAGACAGAGACAAAGAGAGAGACAGAGAGAGAGAGACAAAGTGAGAGAGACAGAGAGAGACAGAGAGAGAGACAGAGAGAGATAGAGACAAAGTGAGAGAGACTGAGATAGACCGAGAGGGAGACAGAGAGAGACAGAGACAAAGAGAGAGACAGACAGAGACAGAGACAGAGTGAGATAGACTGAGAGAGACAGAGAGAGACATAGAGAGAGACAGAGAGAGACCGAGAGAGACAGAGATAGAGACAGAGAGAGACAGAGAGAGAGACAAAGAGAGACAGAGAGAGACAAGGTGATATATAGAGAGAGACAGAAAGAGAGACAGAGAGAGACAGAAAACAGACAAAGGGAGAGAAACAGAGAGAGACAGAAAGAGACAGAGAGAGATAGAGAGAGACAGAGAGAGACACAGAGAGAGACAGAGAGAGAGAAAGAGACAAAGAGAGCGACAGAGCAAGACAGAGACAGAGTGAGAAAGACTGAGAGACAGAGAGACAGAGAGAGACAGAGACAAATTGAGAGAGACTGAGATAGACAGAGATAGACAGAGAGAGACAGAGACAAAGAGAGAGACAGAGAGAGACAGAGACAGAGTGAGATAGACTGAGAGAGACAGAGAGAGACACAGAGAGAGACAGAGAGAGACAGAAAGAGACAGAGAGAGAGAGATAGAGAGAGACAGAGAGATACACAGAGAGAAACAGAGTGAGACAGAGAGATACGGAGATAGAGACAGAGCGAGACAGAGAGAGAGACAGAGAGAGACAGAGATAGAGACAGAGAGAGACAGAGAGGGACAGAGAGAGACAGAGATAGAGATAGAGAGAGATAGACAGAGAGTGACAGAGAGAGAGAGAGACAGAGACAGACAAAGAGAGATAGAGACAGAAAGAGACAGATAGAGAGATAGAGAGAGACAGAGAGAGACACAGAGAGAAACAGACTGAAGACAGAGACAAAGAGAGAGACAGAGTGAGAGAGAATGAGAGAGACAGAGAGAGAGACAGAGAGAAACAGAGACAGAGTGAGAGAGACTGAGAAAGACAGAGGGAGACACAGAGAGAGACAGAGTGAGACAGAGAGATACGGAGATAGAGACAGAGAGAGACAGAGAGAGAGACAGAGAGAGACAGAGAGATACAGAGAGAGACAGAGAGAGAAAGAGACAGAAAGAAAACAGACTTAGAGAGAGAGACAGAGAGAGACAGAAAGAGACAGAGAGAGATAGAGAGAGACCAGAAAGATACAGAGAGAGACATAGAGAGACAGAGACAAAGAGAGAGACAGAGAGAGACAGAGACAGAGTGAGAGAGACTTAGAGAGAGACAGAGAGAAACAGAGAAAGATTGTTAGAGACTGAGAGAGATAGAGAGAGAGACAGAGAGAGACAGATACAAAGAGATAGACAGAATGAGACAGAGAGATACAGAGAGAGACAGAGAGAGACACAGAGAGAGACTGAGAGAGACAGAGAGAGACATAGAGAGACAGAGAGAGACAGAGATAGAGAAAGAGAGAGACAGAGAGAGACACAGAGAGAGACAGAGATAGAGAAAGAGAGAGACAGAGAGAGACACAGAGAGAGACAGAGAGAGACAGAGAGAGACTAAGATAGAGACAGAGAGAGAGAGACAGAGAGAGACAGAGAGAGACAGAGAGAGAGACAGAGAGAGACAAAGAGAGAGACAGATAGAGAGACAGAGAGAGAGACTGACAGAGAAAGAGAGAGACAGAAAGAGAGAAAGAGAGAGACAGAGAGAGACAGAGAGAGAGAGACAGACAGAGACCGAAAACAGACAAAGAGAGAGAGACAAAAGAGACAGAGAGAGAGATAGAGAGAGACAGCGAGAGACACAGAGAGAGACACAGAGAGAGAGACAGAGAGATAGAGAGAGACAGAGAGAGACAGAGACAGAGTGAGAGAGACTGAGAGAGACAGAGAGAGACACAGATAGAGAGAGACAGAGAGAGACAGAGAGAGACAGAGAGAGAGACAAAGAGAGACAGAAAGGAGACAAAGCAAGAGAGATAAAGAGAGACAGAAAGAGAGAGAGAGAGATAGAGAGACAGAAAAAGACACAGAGAGAGACAGAGACACAGAGACAAAGAGAGAGACAGAGACAAAGAGAGAGACAGAGAGAGACAGAGATATAGTGGGAGAGACTGATAGAGACAGAATGAGAGACAGAGAGAGACAGAGTGAGACAGAGAGATACGGAGATAGAGACAGAGAGAGACAGAGAGAGAGACAGAGAGAGACAGAGAGATACAGAGAGAGACAGAGAGAGAAAGAGACAGAAAGAAAACAGACTTAGAGAGAGAGACAGAGAGAGACAGAAAGAGACAGAGAGAGATAGAGAGAGACCAGAAAGATACAGAGAGAGACAGAGAGAGACAGAGACAAAGAGAGAGACAGAGAGAGACAGAGACAGAGTGAGAGAGACTTAGAGAGAGACAGAGAGAAACAGAGAAAGATTGTTAGAGACTGAGAGAGATAGAGAGAGAGACAGAGAGAGACAGATACAAAGAGATAGACAGAATGAGACAGAGAGATACAGAGAGAGACAGAGAGAGACACAGAGAGAGACTGAGAGAGACAGAGAGAGACATAGAGAGACAGAGAGAGACAGAGAGAGACAGAGATAGAGAAAGAGAGAGACAGAGAGAGACACAGAGAGAGACAGAGAGAGACAGAGAGAGACTAAGATAGAGACAGAGAGAGAGAGAGACAGAGAGAGACAGAGAGAGACAGAGAGAGAGAGAGACACAAAGAGAGAGACAGATAGAGAGACAGAGAGAGAGACTGACAGAGAAAGAGAGAGACAGAAAGAGAGAAAGAGAGAGACAGAGAGAGACACAGAGAGAGACAGAGATAGAGAAAGAGAGAGACAGAGAGAGACACAGAGAGAGACAGAGAGAGACAGAGAGAGACTAAGATAGAGACAGAGAGAGAGAGAGACAGAGAGAGACAGAGAGAGACAGAGAGAGAGACAGAGAGAGACAAAGAGAGAGACAGATAGAGAGACAGAGAGAGAGACTGACAGAGAAAGAGAGAGACAGAAAGAGAGAAAGAGAGAGACTGAGAGAGACAGAGAGAGACAGACAGAGACCGAAAACAGACAAAGAGAGAGAGACAAAAGAGACAGAGAGAGAGAGAGATAGAGACAGCGAGAGACACAGAGAGAGACACAGAGAGAGAGACAGAGAGATAGAGAGAGACAGAGAGAGACAGAGACAGAGTGAGAGAGACTGAGAGAGACAGAGAGAGACACAGATAGAGAGAGACAGAGAGAGACAGAGAGAGACAGAGAGAGAGACAAAGAGATACAGAAAGGAGACAAAGCAAGAGAGATAAAGAGAGACAGAAAGAGAGAGAGAGAGATAGAGAGACAGAAAAAGACACAGAGAGAGACAGAGACACAGAGACAAAGAGAGAGACAGAGACAAAGAGAGAGACAGAGAGAGACAGAGATATAGTGGGAGAGACTGATAGAGACAGAATGAGAGACAGAGAGAGACAGAGATAGAGACAGAGAGAGAGACAGAGAGAGACAAAGAGAGAGACAGAGAGAGACAGAGAGGGAGAGACAGAGAGAGAGACAGAGAGAGATAGAGAGAGAGACTGAGAGAGACAGAGAGAGACACAGAGAGAGACAGAGAGAGACAGAGCGAGAGATAGAGAGAGACAGAGAGAAACACAGAGAGAGACAGAGAGAGACAGAGACAAAGAGAGAGACAGAGAGAGACAGAGACAGAGTTAGAGTTACTGAGAGACAGAGAGACAGAGACAAAGTGAGAGAGACTGAGATAGACAGAGAGAGAGACAGAAAAAACAGAGACAAAGAGAGAGACAGAGAGAGACAGAGACAGAGTGAGAAAGACAGAGAGAGACAGAGAGATACAGAGAGAGACAGAGAGAGACACCGAGAGAGACAGAGAGAGAGACACACAGAGAGACAGAGAGAGACAGAGAGAGAGAAAGAGAGAGACAGAGAGAGAGACAGAGAGAGACAGAATACAGACAAAGGGAGAGAGACAGAGAGAGTCAAAAAGAGACAGTTAGAGAGATAGAGTGAGACAAAGAGAGACACAGAGAGAGACAGAGAGAGACAGAGAGAGACAGAGAGAGACAGAGATAGACAGAGAGAGACAGAGAGAAAGACAGAGAAAGACAGATAGATACAGAGAGAGACAGAGAGAGACACAGAGAGAGACAGAGAGAGACAGAAAGAGACAGAGAGAGATAGAGAGAGACAGAGAGAGACACAGAGAGAGACAAAGAGATAGACAGAGACAAAGAGAGAGACAGAGAGAGAGAGACAAAGTGAGAGAGACAGAGAGAGACAGAGAGAGAGACAGAGAGAGATAGAGACAAAGTGAGAGAGACTGAGATAGACCGAGAGGGAGACAGACAGAGACAGAGACAAAGAGAGAGACAGACAGAGACAGAGACAGAGTGAGATAGACTGAGAGAGACAGAGAGAGACATAGAGAGAGACAGAGAGAGACCGAGAGAGACAGAGATAGAGACAGAGCGAGACAGAGAGAGAGACAAAGAGAGACAGAGAGAGACAAGGTGATATATAGAGAGAGACAGAAAGAGAGACAGAGAGAGACAGAAAACAGACAAAGGGAGAGAAACAGAGAGAGACAGAAAGAGACAGAGAGAGATAGAGAGAGACAGAGAGAGACACAGAGAGAGACAGAGAGAGAGAAAGAGACAAAGAGAGCGACAGAGCAAGACAGAGACAGAATGAGAAAGACTGAGAGACAGAGAGACAGAGAGAGACAGAGACAAATTGAGAGAGACTGAGATAGACAGAGATAGACAGAGAGAGACAGAGACAAAGAGAGAGACAGAGAGAGACAGAGACAGAGTGAGATAGACTGAGAGAGACAGAGAGAGACACAGAGAGAGACAGAGAGAGACAGAAAGAGACAGAGAGAGAGATAGAGAGAGACAGAGAGATACACAGAGAGAAACAGAGTGAGACAGAGAGATACGGAGATAGAGACAGAGCGAGACAGAGAGAGAGACAGAGAGAGACAGAGATAGAGACAGAGAGAGACAGAGAGGGACAGAGAGAGACAGAGATAGAGATAGAGAGAGATAGACAGAGAGTGACAGAGAGAGAGAGAGACAGAGACAGACAAAGAGAGATAGAGACAGAAAGAGACAGATAGAGAGATAGAGAGAGACAGAGAGAGACACAGAGAGAAACAGACTGAAGACAGAGACAAAGAGAGAGACAGAGTGAGAGAGAATGAGAGAGACAGAGAGAGAGACAGAGAGAAACAGAGACAGAGTGAGAGAGACTGAGAAAGACAGAGGGAGACACAGAGAGAGACAGAGTGAGACAGAGAGATACGGAGATAGAGACAGAGAGAGACAGAGAGAGAGACAGAGAGAGACAGAGAGATACAGAGAGAGACAGAGAGAGAAAGAGACAGAAAGAAAACAGACTTAGAGAGAGAGACAGAGAGAGACAGAGAGAGATAGAGAGAGACCAGAAAGATACAGAGAGAGACAGAGAGAGACAGAGACAAAGAGAGAGACAGAGAGAGACAGTGACAGAGTGAGAGAGACTTAGAGAGAGACAGAGAGAAACAGAGAAAGATTGTTAGAGACTGAGAGAGATAGAGAGAGAGACAGAGAGAGACAGATACAAAGAGATAGACAGAATGAGACAGAGAGATACAGAGAGAGACAGAGAGAGACACAGAGAGAGACTGAGAGAGACAGAGAGAGACATAGAGAGACAGAGAGAGACAGAGATAGAGAAAGAGAGAGACAGAGAGAGACACAGAGAGAGACAGAGATAGAGAAAGAGAGAGACAGAGAGAGACACAGAGAGAGACAGAGAGAGACAGAGAGAGACTAAGATAGAGACAGAGAGAGAGAGAGACAGAGAGAGACAGAGAGAGACAGAGAGAGAGACAGAGAGAGACAAAGAGAGAGACAGATAGAGAGACAGAGAGAGAGACTGACAGAGAAAGAGAGAGACAGAAAGAGAGAAAGAGAGAGACAGAGAGAGACAGAGAGAGAGAGACAGACAGAGACCGAAAACAGACAAAGAGAGAGAGACAAAAGAGACAGAGAGAGAGATAGAGAGAGACAGCGAGAGACACAGAGAGAGACACAGAGAGAGAGACAGAGAGATAGAGAGAGACAGAGAGAGACAGAGACAGAGTGAGAGAGACTGAGAGAGACAGAGAGAGACACAGATAGAGAGAGACAGAGAGAGACAGAGAGAGACAGAGATAGAGACAGAGAGAGAGACAGAGAGAGACAAAGAGAGAGACAGAGAGAGACAGAGAAGGAGAGACAGAGAGAGAGACAGAGAGAGATAGAGAGAGAGACTGAGAGAGACAGAGAGAGACAGAGAGAGACACAGAGAGAGACAGAGAGAGACAGAACGAGAGATAGAGAGAGACAGAGAGAAACACAGAGAGAGACAGAGAGAGACAGAGACAAAGAGAGAGACAGAGAGAGACAGAGACAGAGTTAGAGTGACTGAGAGACAGAGAGACAGAGACAAAGTGAGAGAGACTGAGATAGACAGAGAGAGAGACAGAAAAAACAGAGACAAAGAGAGAGACAGAGAGAGACAGAGACAGAGTGAGAAAGACAGAGAGAGACAGAGAGATACAGAGAGAGACAGAGAGAGACACCGAGAGAGACAGAGAGAGACACACACAGAGAGACAGAGAGAGACAGAGAGAGAGAAAGAGAGAGACAGAGAGAGACAGAGAGAGACAGAATACAGACAAAGGGAGAGAGACAGAGAGAGTCAAAAAGAGACAGTTAGAGAGATAGAGTGAGACAAAGAGAGACACAGAGAGAGACAGAGAGAGACAGAGAGAGACAGAGATAGACAGAGAGAGACAGAGAGAAAGACAGAGAGAGACAGATAGATACAGAGAGAGACAGAGAGAGACACAGAGAGAGACTGAGAGAGACAGAGAGAGACATAGAGAGACAGAGAGAGACAGAGATAGAGAAAGAGAGAGACAGAGAGAGACACAGAGAGAGACAGAGATAGAGAAAGAGAGAGACAGAGAGAGACACAGAGAGAGACAGAGAGAGACAGAGAGAGACTAAGATAGAGACAGAGAGAGAGAGACAGAGAGAGACAGAGAGAGACAGAGAGAGAGACAGAGAGAGACAAAGAGAGAGACAGATAGAGAGACAGAGAGAGAGACTGACAGAGAAAGAGAGAGACAGAAAGAGAGAAAGAGAGAGACAGAGAGAGACAGAGAGAGAGAGACAGACAGAGACGGAAAACAGACAAAGAGAGAGAGACAAAAGAGACAGAGAGAGAGATAGAGAGAGACAGCGAGAGACACAGAGAGAAACACAGAGAGAGAGACAGAGAGATAGAGAGAGACAGAGAGAGACAGAGACAGAGTGAGAGAGACTGAGAGAGACAGAGAGAGACACAGATAGAGAGAGACAGAGAGAGACAGAGAGAGACAGAGAGAGACAGAGATAGAGACAGAGAGAGAGACAGAGAGAGACAAAGAGAGAGACAGAGAGAGACAGAGAGGGAGAGACAGAGAGAGAGACAGAGAGAGATAGAGAGAGAGACTGAGAGAGACAGAGAGAGACAGAGAGAGACACAGAGAGAGACAGAGAGAGACAGAACGAGAGATAGAGAGAGACAGAGAGAAACACAGAGAGAGACAGAGAGAGACAGAGACAAAGAGAGAGACAGAGAGAGACAGAGACAGAGTTAGAGTGACTGAGAGACAGAGAGACAGAGACAAAGTGAGAGAGACTGAGATAGACAGAGAGAGAGATAGAAAAAACAGAGACAAAGAGAGAGACAGAGAGAGACAGAGACAGAGTGAGAAAGACAGAGAGAGACAGAGAGATACAGAGAGAGACAGAGAGAGACACCGAGAGAGACAGAGAGAGAGACACACAGAGAGACAGAGAGAGACAGAGAGAGAGAAAGAGAGAGACAGAGAGAGAGACAGAGAGAGACAGAATACAGACAAAGGGAGAGAGACAGAGAGAGTAAAAAAGAGACAGTTAGAGAGATAGAGTGAGACAAAGAGAGACACAGAGAGAGACAGAGAGAGACAGAGAGAGACAGAGAGAGACAGAGATAGACAGAGAGAGACAGAGAGAAAGACAGAGAGAGACAGATAGATACAGAGAGAGACAGAGAGAGACACAGAGAGAGACAGAGAGAGACAGAAAGAGACAGAGAGAGATAGAGAGAGACAGAGAGAGACACAGAGAGAGACAAAGAGATAGACAGAGACAAAGAGAGAGACAGAGAGAGAGAGACAAAGTGAGAGAGACAGAGAGAGACAGAGAGAGAGACAGAGAGAGATAGAGACAAAGTGAGAGAGACTGAGATAGACCGAGAGGGAGACAGAGAGAGACAGAGACAAAGAGAGAGACAGACAGAGACAGAGACAGAGTGAGATAGACTGAGAGAGACAGAGAGAGACATAGAGAGAGACAGAGAGAGACCGAGAGAGACAGAGATAGAGACAGAGAGAGACAGAGAGAGAGACAAAGAGAGACAGAGAGAGACAAGGTGATATATAGAGAGAGACAGAAAGAGAGACAGAGAGAGACAGAAAACAGACAAAGGGAGAGAAACAGAGAGAGACAGAAAGAGACAGAGAGAGATAGAGAGAGACAGAGAGAGACACAGAGAGAGACAGAGAGAGAGAAAGAGACAAAGAGAGCGACAGAGCAAGACAGAGACAGAGTGAGAAAGACTGAGAGACAGAGAGACAGAGAGAGACAGAGACAAATTGAGAGAGACTGAGATAGACAGAGATAGACAGAGAGAGACAGAGACAAAGAGAGAGACAGAGAGAGACAGAGACAGAGTGAGATAGACTGAGAGAGACAGAGAGAGACACAGAGAGAGACAGAGAGAGACAGAAAGAGACAGAGAGAGAGAGATAGAGAGAGACAGAGAGATACACAGAGAGAAACAGAGTGAGACAGAGAGATACGGAGATAGAGACAGAGCGAGACAGAGAGAGAGACAGAGAGAGACAGAGATAGAGACAGAGAGAGACAGAGAGGGACAGAGAGAGACAGAGATAGAGATAGAGAGAGATAGACAGAGAGTGACAGAGAGAGAGAGAGACAGAGACAGACAAAGAGAGATAGAGACAGAAAGAGACAGATAGAGAGATAGAGAGAGACAGAGAGAGACACAGAGAGAAACAGACTGAAGACAGAGACAAAGAGAGAGACAGAGTGAGAGAGAATGAGAGAGACAGAGAGAGAGACAGAGAGAAACAGAGACAGAGTGAGAGAGACTGAGAAAGACAGAGGGAGACACAGAGAGAGACAGAGTGAGACAGAGAGATACGGAGATAGAGACAGAGAGAGACAGAGAGAGAGACAGAGAGAGACAGAGAGATACAGAGAGAGACAGAGAGAGAAAGAGACAGAAAGAAAACAGACTTAGAGAGAGAGACAGAGAGAGACAGAAAGAGACAGAGAGAGATAGAGAGAGACCAGAAAGATACAGAGAGAGACATAGAGAGACAGAGACAAAGAGAGAGACAGAGAGAGACAGAGACAGAGTGAGAGAGACTTAGAGAGAGACAGAGAGAAACAGAGAAAGATTGTTAGAGACTGAGAGAGATAGAGAGAGAGACAGAGAGAGACAGATACAAAGAGATAGACAGAATGAGACAGAGAGATACAGAGAGAGACAGAGAGAGACACAGAGAGAGACTGAGAGAGACAGAGAGAGACATAGAGAGACAGAGAGAGACAGAGATAGAGAAAGAGAGAGACAGAGAGAGACACAGAGAGAGACAGAGATAGAGAAAGAGAGAGACAGAGAGAGACACAGAGAGAGACAGAGAGAGACAGAGAGAGACTAAGATAGAGACAGAGAGAGAGAGACAGAGAGAGACAGAGAGAGACAGAGAGAGAGACAGAGAGAGACAAAGAGAGAGACAGATAGAGAGACAGAGAGAGAGACTGACAGAGAAAGAGAGAGACAGAAAGAGAGAAAGAGAGAGACAGAGAGAGACAGAGAGAGAGAGACAGACAGAGACCGAAAACAGACAAAGAGAGAGAGACAAAAGAGACAGAGAGAGAGATAGAGAGAGACAGCGAGAGACACAGAGAGAGACACAGAGAGAGAGACAGAGAGATAGAGAGAGACAGAGAGAGACAGAGACAGAGTGAGAGAGACTGAGAGAGACAGAGAGAGACACAGATAGAGAGAGACAGAGAGAGACAGAGAGAGACAGAGAGAGAGACAAAGAGAGACAGAAAGGAGACAAAGCAAGAGAGATAAAGAGAGACAGAAAGAGAGAGAGAGAGATAGAGAGACAGAAAAAGACACAGAGAGAGACAGAGACACAGAGACAAAGAGAGAGACAGAGACAAAGAGAGAGACAGAGAGAGACAGAGATATAGTGGGAGAGACTGATAGAGACAGAATGAGAGACAGAGAGAGACAGAGTGAGACAGAGAGATACGGAGATAGAGACAGAGAGAGACAGAGAGAGAGACAGAGAGAGACAGAGAGATACAGAGAGAGACAGAGAGAGAAAGAGACAGAAAGAAAACAGACTTAGAGAGAGAGACAGAGAGAGACAGAAAGAGACAGAGAGAGATAGAGAGAGACCAGAAAGATACAGAGAGAGACAGAGAGAGACAGAGACAAAGAGAGAGACAGAGAGAGACAGAGACAGAGTGAGAGAGACTTAGAGAGAGACAGAGAGAAACAGAGAAAGATTGTTAGAGACTGAGAGAGATAGAGAGAGAGACAGAGAGAGACAGATACAAAGAGATAGACAGAATGAGACAGAGAGATACAGAGAGAGACAGAGAGAGACACAGAGAGAGACTGAGAGAGACAGAGAGAGACATAGAGAGACAGAGAGAGACAGAGAGAGACAGAGATAGAGAAAGAGAGAGACAGAGAGAGACACAGAGAGAGACAGAGAGAGACAGAGAGAGACTAAGATAGAGACAGAGAGAGAGAGAGACAGAGAGAGACAGAGAGAGACAGAGAGAGAGAGAGACACAAAGAGAGAGACAGATAGAGAGACAGAGAGAGAGACTGACAGAGAAAGAGAGAGACAGAAAGAGAGAAAGAGAGAGACTGAGAGAGACAGAGAGAGAGAGACAGACAGAGACCGAAAACAGACAAAGAGAGAGAGACAAAAGAGACAGAGAGAGAGAGATAGAGAGAGACAGCAAGAGACACAGAGAGAGACACAGAGAGAGAGACAGAGAGATAGAGAGAGACAGAGAGAGACAGAGACAGAGTGAGAGAGACTGAGAGAGACAGAGAGAGACACAGATAGAGAGAGACAGAGAGAGACAGAGAGAGACAGAGAGAGAGACAAAGAGAGACAGAAAGGAGACAAAGCAAGAGAGATAAAGAGAGACAGAAAGAGAGAGAGAGAGATAGAGAGACAGAAAAAGACACAGAGAGAGACAGAGACACAGAGACAAAGAGAGAGACAGAGACAAAGAGAGAGACAGAGAGAGACAGAGATATAGTGGGAGAGACTGATAGAGACAGAATGAGAGACAGAGAGAGACAGAGATAGAGACAGAGAGAGAGACAGAGAGAGACAAAGAGAGAGACAGAGAGAGACAGAGAGGGAGAGACAGAGAGAGAGACAGAGAGAGATAGAGAGAGAGACTGAGAGAGAAAGAGAGAGACAGAGAGAGACACAGAGAGAGACAGAGAGAGACAGAGCGAGAGATAGAGAGAGACAGAGAGAAACACAGAGAGAGACAGAGAGAGACAGAGACAAAGAGAGAGACAGAGAGAGACAGAGACAGAGTTAGAGTGACTGAGAGACAGAGAGACAGAGACAAAGTGAGAGAGACTGAGATAGACAGAGAGAGAGATAGAAAAAACAGAGACAAAGAGAGAGACAGAGAGAGACAGAGACAGAGTGAGAAAGACAGAGAGAGACAGAGAGATACAGAGAGAGACAGAGAGAGACACCGAGAGAGACAGAGAGAGAGACACACAGAGAGACAGAGAGAGACAGAGAGAGAGAAAGAGAGAGACAGAGAGAGAGACAGAGAGAGACAGAATACAGACAAAGGGAGAGAGACAGAGAGAGTAAAAAAGAGACAGTTAGAGAGATAGAGTGAGACAAAGAGAGACACAGAGAGAGACAGAGAGAGACAGAGAGAGACAGAGAGAGACAGAGATAGACAGAGAGAGACAGAGAGAAAGACAGAGAGAGACAGATAGATACAGAGAGAGACAGAGAGAGACACAGAGAGAGACAGAGAGAGACAGAAAGAGACAGAGAGAGATAGAGAGAGACAGAGAGAGACACAGAGAGAGACAAAGAGATAGACAGAGACAAAGAGAGAGACAGAGAGAGAGAGACAAAGTGAGAGAGACAGAGAGAGACAG
Source organism: Mus caroli (assembly GCF_978045245.1). NCBI lineage: Eukaryota > Metazoa > Chordata > Mammalia > Rodentia > Muridae > Mus > Mus caroli. The sequence goes on along the minus strand of NW_028227276.1, from coordinate 14,091,954 downwards.
AGAGAGAGACAGAGAGAGATAGAGACAAAGTGAGAGAGACTGAGATAGACCGAGAGGGAGACAGAGAGAGACAGAGACAAAGAGAGAGACAGACAGAGACAGAGACAGAGTGAGATAGACTGAGAGAGACAGAGAGAGACATAGAGAGAGACAGAGAGAGACCGAGAGAGACAGAGATAGAGACAGAGAGAGACAGAGAGAGAGACAAAGAGAGACAGAGAGAGACAAGGTGATATATAGAGAGAGACAGAAAGAGAGACAGAGAGAGACAGAAAACAGACAAAGGGAGAGAAACAGAGAGAGACAGAAAGAGACAGAGAGAGATAGAGAGAGACAGAGAGAGACACAGAGAGAGACAGAGAGAGAGAAAGAGACAAAGAGAGCGACAGAGCAAGACAGAGACAGAGTGAGAAAGACTGAGAGACAGAGAGACAGAGAGAGACAGAGACAAATTGAGAGAGACTGAGATAGACAGAGATAGACAGAGAGAGACAGAGACAAAGAGAGAGACAGAGAGAGACAGAGACAGAGTGAGATAGACTGAGAGAGACAGAGAGAGACACAGAGAGAGACAGAGAGAGACAGAAAGAGACAGAGAGAGAGAGATAGAGAGAGACAGAGAGATACACAGAGAGAAACAGAGTGAGACAGAGAGATACGGAGATAGAGACAGAGCGAGACAGAGAGAGAGACAGAGAGAGACAGAGATAGAGACAGAGAGAGACAGAGAGGGACAGAGAGAGACAGAGATAGAGATAGAGAGAGATAGACAGAGAGTGACAGAGAGAGAGAGAGACAGAGACAGACAAAGAGAGATAGAGACAGAAAGAGACAGATAGAGAGATAGAGAGAGACAGAGAGAGACACAGAGAGAAACAGACTGAAGACAGAGACAAAGAGAGAGACAGAGTGAGAGAGAATGAGAGAGACAGAGAGAGAGACAGAGAGAAACAGAGACAGAGTGAGAGAGACTGAGAAAGACAGAGGGAGACACAGAGAGAGACAGAGTGAGACAGAGAGATACGGAGATAGAGACAGAGAGAGACAGAGAGAGAGACAGAGAGAGACAGAGAGATACAGAGAGAGACAGAGAGAGAAAGAGACAGAAAGAAAACAGACTTAGAGAGAGAGACAGAGAGAGACAGAAAGAGACAGAGAGAGATAGAGAGAGACCAGAAAGATACAGAGAGAGACATAGAGAGACAGAGACAAAGAGAGAGACAGAGAGAGACAGAGACAGAGTGAGAGAGACTTAGAGAGAGACAGAGAGAAACAGAGAAAGATTGTTAGAGACTGAGAGAGATAGAGAGAGAGACAGAGAGAGACAGATACAAAGAGATAGACAGAATGAGACAGAGAGATACAGAGAGAGACAGAGAGAGACACAGAGAGAGACTGAGAGAGACAGAGAGAGACATAGAGAGACAGAGAGAGACAGAGATAGAGAAAGAGAGAGACAGAGAGAGACACAGAGAGAGACAGAGATAGAGAAAGAGAGAGACAGAGAGAGACACAGAGAGAGACAGAGAGAGACAGAGAGAGACTAAGATAGAGACAGAGAGAGAGAGACAGAGAGAGACAGAGAGAGACAGAGAGAGAGACAGAGAGAGACAAAGAGAGAGACAGATAGAGAGACAGAGAGAGAGACTGACAGAGAAAGAGAGAGACAGAAAGAGAGAAAGAGAGAGACAGAGAGAGACAGAGAGAGAGAGACAGACAGAGACCGAAAACAGACAAAGAGAGAGAGACAAAAGAGACAGAGAGAGAGATAGAGAGAGACAGCGAGAGACACAGAGAGAGACACAGAGAGAGAGACAGAGAGATAGAGAGAGACAGAGAGAGACAGAGACAGAGTGAGAGAGACTGAGAGAGACAGAGAGAGACACAGATAGAGAGAGACAGAGAGAGACAGAGAGAGACAGAGAGAGAGACAAAGAGAGACAGAAAGGAGACAAAGCAAGAGAGATAAAGAGAGACAGAAAGAGAGAGAGAGAGATAGAGAGACAGAAAAAGACACAGAGAGAGACAGAGACACAGAGACAAAGAGAGAGACAGAGACAAAGAGAGAGACAGAGAGAGACAGAGATATAGTGGGAGAGACTGATAGAGACAGAATGAGAGACAGAGAGAGACAGAGTGAGACAGAGAGATACGGAGATAGAGACAGAGAGAGACAGAGAGAGAGACAGAGAGAGACAGAGAGATACAGAGAGAGACAGAGAGAGAAAGAGACAGAAAGAAAACAGACTTAGAGAGAGAGACAGAGAGAGACAGAAAGAGACAGAGAGAGATAGAGAGAGACCAGAAAGATACAGAGAGAGACAGAGAGAGACAGAGACAAAGAGAGAGACAGAGAGAGACAGAGACAGAGTGAGAGAGACTTAGAGAGAGACAGAGAGAAACAGAGAAAGATTGTTAGAGACTGAGAGAGATAGAGAGAGAGACAGAGAGAGACAGATACAAAGAGATAGACAGAATGAGACAGAGAGATACAGAGAGAGACAGAGAGAGACACAGAGAGAGACTGAGAGAGACAGAGAGAGACATAGAGAGACAGAGAGAGACAGAGAGAGACAGAGATAGAGAAAGAGAGAGACAGAGAGAGACACAGAGAGAGACAGAGAGAGACAGAGAGAGACTAAGATAGAGACAGAGAGAGAGAGAGACAGAGAGAGACAGAGAGAGACAGAGAGAGAGAGAGACACAAAGAGAGAGACAGATAGAGAGACAGAGAGAGAGACTGACAGAGAAAGAGAGAGACAGAAAGAGAGAAAGAGAGAGACTGAGAGAGACAGAGAGAGAGAGACAGACAGAGACCGAAAACAGACAAAGAGAGAGAGACAAAAGAGACAGAGAGAGAGAGATAGAGAGAGACAGCAAGAGACACAGAGAGAGACACAGAGAGAGAGACAGAGAGATAGAGAGAGACAGAGAGAGACAGAGACAGAGTGAGAGAGACTGAGAGAGACAGAGAGAGACACAGATAGAGAGAGACAGAGAGAGACAGAGAGAGACAGAGAGAGAGACAAAGAGAGACAGAAAGGAGACAAAGCAAGAGAGATAAAGAGAGACAGAAAGAGAGAGAGAGAGATAGAGAGACAGAAAAAGACACAGAGAGAGACAGAGACACAGAGACAAAGAGAGAGACAGAGACAAAGAGAGAGACAGAGAGAGACAGAGATATAGTGGGAGAGACTGATAGAGACAGAATGAGAGACAGAGAGAGACAGAGATAGAGACAGAGAGAGAGACAGAGAGAGACAAAGAGAGAGACAGAGAGAGACAGAGAGGGAGAGACAGAGAGAGAGACAGAGAGAGATAGAGAGAGAGACTGAGAGAGAAAGAGAGAGACAGAGAGAGACACAGAGAGAGACAGAGAGAGACAGAGCGAGAGATAGAGAGAGACAGAGAGAAACACAGAGAGAGACAGAGAGAGACAGAGACAAAGAGAGAGACAGAGAGAGACAGAGACAGAGTTAGAGTGACTGAGAGACAGAGAGACAGAGACAAAGTGAGAGAGACTGAGATAGACAGAGAGAGAGATAGAAAAAACAGAGACAAAGAGAGAGACAGAGAGAGACAGAGACAGAGTGAGAAAGACAGAGAGAGACAGAGAGATACAGAGAGAGACAGAGAGAGACACCGAGAGAGACAGAGAGAGAGACACACAGAGAGACAGAGAGAGACAGAGAGAGAGAAAGAGAGAGACAGAGAGAGAGACAGAGAGAGACAGAATACAGACAAAGGGAGAGAGACAGAGAGAGTAAAAAAGAGACAGTTAGAGAGATAGAGTGAGACAAAGAGAGACACAGAGAGAGACAGAGAGAGACAGAGAGAGACAGAGAGAGACAGAGATAGACAGAGAGAGACAGAGAGAAAGACAGAGAGAGACAGATAGATACAGAGAGAGACAGAGAGAGACACAGAGAGAGACAGAGAGAGACAGAAAGAGACAGAGAGAGATAGAGAGAGACAGAGAGAGACACAGAGAGAGACAAAGAGATAGACAGAGACAAAGAGAGAGACAGAGAGAGAGAGACAAAGTGAGAGAGACAGAGAGAGACAGAGAGAGAGACAGAGAGAGATAGAGACAAAGTGAGAGAGACTGAGATAGACCGAGAGGGAGACAGAGAGAGACAGAGACAAAGAGAGAGACAGACAGAGACAGAGACAGAGTGAGATAGACTGAGAGAGACAGAGAGAGACATAGAGAGAGACAGAGAGAGACCGAGAGAGACAGAGATAGAGACAGAGAGAGACAGAGAGAGAGACAAAGAGAGACAGAGAGAGACAAGGTGATATATAGAGAGAGACAGAAAGAGAGACAGAGAGAGACAGAAAACAGACAAAGGGAGAGAAACAGAGAGAGACAGAAAGAGACAGAGAGAGATAGAGAGAGACAGAGAGAGACACAGAGAGAGACAGAGAGAGAGAAAGAGACAAAGAGAGCGACAGAGCAAGACAGAGACAGAGTGAGAAAGACTGAGAGACAGAGAGACAGAGAGAGACAGAGACAAATTGAGAGAGACTGAGATAGACAGAGATAGACAGAGAGAGACAGAGACAAAGAGAGAGACAGAGAGAGACAGAGACAGAGTGAGATAGACTGAGAGAGACAGAGAGAGACACAGAGAGAGACAGAGAGAGACAGAAAGAGACAGAGAGAGAGATAGAGAGAGAGACAGAGAGATACACAGAGAGAAACAGAGTGAGACAGAGAGATACGGAGATAGAGACAGAGCGAGACAGAGAGAGAGACAGAGAGAGACAGAGATAGAGACAGAGAGAGACAGAGAGGGACACAGAGAGACAGAGATAGAGATAGAGAGAGATAGACAGAGAGTGACAGAGAGAGAGAGAGACAGAGACAGACAAAGAGAGATAGAGACAGAAAGAGACAGATAGAGAGATAGAGAGAGACAGAGAGAGACACAGAGAGAAACAGACTGAAGACAGAGACAAAGAGAGAGACAGAGTGAGAGAGAATGAGAGAGACAGAGAGAGAGACAAAGAGAAACAGAGACAGAGTGAGAGAGACTGAGAAAGACAGAGGGAGACACAGAGAGAGACAGAGTGAGACAGAGAGATACGGAGATAGAGACAGAGAGAGACAGAGAGAGAGACAGAGAGAGACAGAGAGATACAGAGAGAGACAGAGAGAGAAAGAGACAGAAAGAAAACAGACTTAGAGAGAGAGACAGAGAGAGACAGAGAGAGATAGAGAGAGACCAGAAAGATACAGAGAGAGACAGAGAGAGACAGAGACAAAGAGAGAGACAGAGAGAGACAGTGACAGAGTGAGAGAGACTTAGAGAGAGACAGAGAGAAACAGAGAAAGATTGTTAGAGACTGAGAGAGATAGAGAGAGAGACAGAGAGAGACAGATACAAAGAGATAGACAGAATGAGACAGAGAGATACAGAGAGAGACAGAGAAAGACACAGAGAGAGACTGAGAGAGACAGAGAGAGACATAGAGAGACAGAGAGAGACAGAGATAGAGAAAGAGAGAGACAGAGAGAGACACAGAGAGAGACAGAGATAGAGAAAGAGAGAGACAGAGAGAGACACAGAGAGAGACAGAGAGAGACAGAGAGAGACTAAGATAGAGACAGAGAGAGAGAGACAGAGAGAGACAGAGAGAGACAGAGAGAGACAGAGAGAGACAAAGAGAGAGACAGATAGAGAGACAGAGAGAGAGACTGACAGAGAAAGAGAGAGACAGAAAGAGAGAAAGAGAGAGACAGAGAGAGACAGAGAGAGAGAGACAGACAGAGACCGAAAACAGACAAAGAGAGAGAGACAAAAGAGACAGAGAGAGAGATAGAGAGAGACAGCGAGAGACACAGAGAGAGACACAGAGAGAGAGACAGAGAGATAGAGAGAGACAGAGAGAGACAGAGACAGAGTGAGAGAGACTGAGAGAGACAGAGAGAGACACAGATAGAGAGAGACAGAGAGAGACAGAGAGAGACAGAGAGAGAGACAAAGAGAGACAGAAAGGAGACAGAGCAAGAGAGATAAAGAGAGACAGAAAGAGAGAGAGAGAGATAGAGAGACAGAAAAAGACACAGAGAGAGACAGAGACACAGAGATAAAGAGAGAGACAGAGACAAAGGGAGAGACAGAGAGAGACAGAGATATAGTGGGAGAGACTGATAGAGACAGAATGAGAGACAGAGAGAGACAGAGTGAGACAGAGAGATACGGAGATAGAGACAGAGAGAGACAGAGAGAGAGACAGAGAGAGACAGAGAGATACAGAGAGAGACAGAGAGAGAAAGAGACAGAAAGAAAACAGACTTAGAGAGAGAGACAGAGAGAGAAAGAGACAGAAAGAAAACAGACTTAGAGAGAGAGACAGAGAGAGACAGAAAGAGACAGAGAGAGATAGAGAGAGACCAGAAAGATACAGAGAGAGACAGAGAGAGACAGAGACAAAGAGAGAGACAGAGAGAGACAGAGACAGATTGAGAGAGACTTAGAGAGAGACAGAGAGAAACAGAGAAAGATTGTTAGAGACTGAGAGAGATAGAGAGAGAGACAGAGAGAGACAGATACAAAGAGATAGACAGAATGAGACAGAGAGATACAGAGAGAGACAGAGAGAGACACAGAGAGAGACTGAGAGAGACAGAGAGAGACATAGAGAGACAGAGAGAGACAGAGATAGAGAAAGAGAGAGACAGAGAGAGACACAGAGAGAGACAGAGATAGAGAAAGAGAGAGACAGAGAGAGACACAGAGAGAGACAGAGAGAGACAGAGAGAGACTAAGATAGAGAGAGAGAGAGAGAGACAGAGAGAGACAGAGAGAGACAGAGAGAGAGACAGAGAGAGACAAAGAGAGAGACAGATAGAGAGACAGAGAGAGATAGAGACAAAGTGAGAAAGACTGAGATAGACCGAGAGGGAGACAGAGAGAGACAGAGACAAAGAGAGAGACAGACAGAGACAGAGACAGAGTGAGATAGACTGAGAGAGACAGAGAGAGACATAGAGAGAGACAGAGAGAGACCGAGAGAGACAGAGATAGAGACAGAGAGAGACAGAGAGAGAGACAAAGAGAGACAGAGAGAGACAAGGTGATATATAGAGAGAGACAAAAAGAGAGACAGAGAGAGACAGAAAACAGACAAGAGACAGAGAAAGAGAGAGACAGAAAGAGAGAAAGAGAGAGACAGAGAGAGACACAGAGAGAGAGACAGACAGAGACCGAAAACAGACAAAGAGAGAGAGACAAAAGAAACAGAGAGAGAGATAGAGAGAGACAGCGAGAGACACAGAGAGAGACACAGAGAGAGACAGAGAGATAGAGAGAGACAGAGAGAGACAGAGACAGAGTGAGAGAGACTGAGAGAGACAGAGAGAGACACAGATAGAGAGAGACAGAGAGAGACAGAGAGAGACAGAGAGAGACAGAGATAGAGACAGAGAGAGAGACAGAGAGAGACAAAGAGAGAGACAGAGAGAGACAGAGAGGGAGAGACAGAGAGAGAGACAGAGAGAGATAGAGAGAGAGACTGAGAGAGACAGAGAGAGACAGAGAGAGACACAGAGAGAGACAGAGAGAGACAGAACGAGAGATAGAGAGAGACAGAGAGAAACACAGAGAGAGACAGAGAGAGACAGAGACAAAGAGAGAGACAGAGAGAGACAGAGACAGAGTTAGAGTGACTGAGAGACAGAGAGACAGAGACAAAGTGAGAGAGACTGAGATAGACAGAGAGAGAGACAGAAAAAACAGAGACAAAGAGAGAGACAGAGAGAGACAGAGACAGAGTGAGAAAGACAGAGAGAGAAAGAGAGATACAGAGAGAGACAGAGAGAGACACCGAGAGAGACAGAGAGAGAGACACACAGAGAGACAGAGAGACAGAGAGAGAGAAAGAGAGAGACAGAGAGAGAGACAGAGAGAGACAGAATACAGACAAAGGGAGAGAGACAGAGAGAGTCAAAAAGAGACAGTTAGAGAGATAGAGTGAGACAAAGAGAGACACAGAGAGAGACAGAGAGAGACAGAGAGAGACAGAGATAGACAGAGAGAGACAGAGAGAAAGACAGAGAGAGACAGATAGATACAGAGAGAGACAGAGAGAGACACAGAGAGAGACAGAGAGAGACAGAAAGAGACAGAGAGAGATAGAGAGAGACAGAGAGAGACACAGAGAGAGACAAAGAGATAGACAGAGACAAAGAGAGAGACAGAGAGAGAGAGACAAAGTGAGAGAGACAGAGAGAGACAGAGAGAGAGACAGAGAGAGATAGAGACAAAGTGAGAGAGACTGAGATAGACCGAGAGGGAGACAGAGAGAGACAGAGACAAAGAGAGAGACAGACAGAGACAGAGACAGAGTGAGATAGACTGAGAGAGACAGAGAGAGACATAGAGAGAGACAGAGAGAGACCGAGAGAGACAGAGATAGAGACAGAGAGAGACAGAGAGAGAGACAAAGAGAGACAGAGAGAGACAAGGTGATATATAGAGAGAGACAGAAAGAGAGACAGAGAGAGACAGAAAACAGACAAAGGGAGAGAAACAGAGAGAGACAGAAAGAGACAGAGAGAGATAGAGAGAGACAGAGAGAGACACAGAGAGAGACAGAGAGAGAGAAAGAGACAAAGAGAGCGACAGAGCAAGACAGAGACAGAGTGAGAAAGACTGAGAGACAGAGAGACAGAGAGAGACAGAGACAAAGAGAGAGACAGAGAGAGACAGAGACAGAGTGAGATAGACTGAGAGAGACAGAGAGAGACACAGAGAGAGACAGAGAGAGACAGAAAGAGACAGAGAGAGAGATAGAGAGAGACAGAGAGATACACAGAGAGAAACAGAGTGAGACAGAGAGATACGGAGATAGAGACAGAGCGAGACAGAGAGAGAGACAGAGAGAGACAGAGATAGAGACAGAGAGAGACAGAGAGGGACAGAGAGAGACAGAGATAGAGATAGAGAGAGATAGACAGAGAGTGACAGAGAGAGAGAGAGACAGAGACAGACAAAGAGAGATAGAGACAGAAAGAGACAGATAGAGAGATAGAGAGAGACAGAGAGAGACACAGAGAGAAACAGACTGAAGACAGAGACAAAGAGAGAGACAGAGTGAGAGAGAATGAGAGAGACAGAGAGAGAGACAAAGAGAAACAGAGACAGAGTGAGAGAGACTGAGAAAGACAGAGGGAGACACAGAGAGAGACAGAGTGAGACAGAGAGATACGGAGATAGAGACAGAGAGAGACAGAGAGAGAGACAGAGAGAGACAGAGAGATACAGAGAGAGACAGAGAGAGAAAGAGACAGAAAGAAAACAGACTTAGAGAGAGAGACAGAGAGAGACAGAGAGAGATAGAGAGAGACCAGAAAGATACAGAGAGAGACAGAGAGAGACAGAGACAAAGAGAGAGACAGAGAGAGACAGTGACAGAGTGAGAGAGACTTAGAGAGAGACAGAGAAAAACAGAGAAAGATTGTTAGAGACTGAGAGAGATAGAGAGAGAGACAGAGAGAGACAGATACAAAGAGATAGACAGAATGAGACAGAGAGATACAGAGAGAGACAGAGAGAGACACAGAGAGAGACTGAGAGAGACAGAGAGAGACATAGAGAGACAGAGAGAGACAGAGATAGAGAAAGAGAGAGACAGAGAGAGACACAGAGAGAGACAGAGATAGAGAAAGAGAGAGACAGAGAGAGACACAGAGAGAGACAGAGAGAGACAGAGAGAGACTAAGATAGAGACAGAGAGAGAGAGAGACAGAGAGAGACAGAGAGAGACAGAGAGAGACAGAGAGAGACAAAGAGAGAGACAGATAGAGAGACAGAGAGAGAGACTGACAGAGAAAGAGAGAGACAGAAAGAGAGAAAGAGAGAGACAGAGAGAGACAGAGAGAGAGAGACAGACAGAGACCGAAAACAGACAAAGAGAGAGAGACAAAAGAGACAGAGAGAGAGATAGAGAGAGACAGCGAGAGACACAGAGAGAGACACAGAGAGAGAGACAGAGAGATAGAGAGAGACAGAGAGAGACAGAGACAGAGTGAGAGAGACTGAGAGAGACAGAGAGAGACACAGATAGAGAGAGACAGAGAGAGAGACAGAGAGAGACAGAGAGAGAGACAAAGAGAGACAGAAAGGAGACAGAGCAAGAGAGATAAAGAGAGACAGAAAGAGAGAGAGAGAGATAGAGAGACAGAAAAAGACACAGAGAGAGACAGAGACACAGAGACAAAGAAAGAGACAGAGACAAAGGGAGAGACAGAGAGAGACAGAGATATAGTGGGAGAGACTGATAGAGACAGAATGAGAGACAGAGAGAGACAGAGTGAGACAGAGAGATACGGAGATAGAGACAGAGAGAGACAGAGAGAGAGACAGAGAGAGACAGAGAGATACAGAGAGAGACAGAGAGAGAAAGAGACAGAAAGAAAACAGACTTAGAGAGAGAGACAGAGAGAGACAGAAAGAGACAGAGAGAGATAGAGAGAGACCAGAAAGATACAGAGAGAGACAGAGAGAGACAGAGACAAAGAGAGAGACAGAGAGAGACAGAGACAGAGTGAGAGAGACTTAGAGAGAGACAGAGAGAAACAGAGAAAGATTGTTAGAGACTGAGAGAGATAGAGAGAGAGACAGAGAGAGACAGATACAAAGAGATAGACAGAATGAGACAGAGAGATACAGAGAGAGACAGAGAGAGACACAGAGAGAGACTGAGAGAGACAGAGAGAGACATAGAGAGACAGAGAGAGACAGAGATAGAGAAAGAGAGAGACAGAGAGAGACACAGAGAGAGACAGAGATAGAGAAAGAGAGAGACAGAGAGAGACACAGAGAGAGACAGAGAGAGACAGAGAGAGACTAAGATAGAGACAGAGAGAGAGAGACAGAGAGAGACAGAGAGAGACAGAGAGAGAGACAGAGAGAGACAAAGAGAGAGACAGATAGAGAGACAGAGAGAGAGACTGACAGAGAAAGAGAGAGACAGAAAGAGAGAAAGAGAGAGACTGAGAGAGACAGAGAGAGAGAGACAGACAGAGACCGAAAACAGACAAAGAGAGAGAGACAAAAGAGACAGAGAGAGAGAGATAGAGAGAGACAGCAAGAGACACAGAGAGAGACACAGAGAGAGAGACAGAGAGATAGAGAGAGACAGAGAGAGACAGAGACAGAGTGAGAGAGACTGAGAGAGACAGAGAGAGACACAGATAGAGAGAGACAGAGAGAGACAGAGAGAGACAGAGAGAGAGACAAAGAGAGACAGAAAGGAGACAAAGCAAGAGAGATAAAGAGAGACAGAAAGAGAGAGAGAGAGATAGAGAGACAGAAAAAGACACAGAGAGAGACAGAGACACAGAGACAAAGAGAGAGACAGAGACAAAGAGAGAGACAGAGAGAGACAGAGATATAGTGGGAGAGACTGATAGAGACAGAATGAGAGACAGAGAGAGACAGAGATAGAGACAGAGAGAGAGACAGAGAGAGACAAAGAGAGAGACAGAGAGAGACAGAGAGGGAGAGATAGAGAGAGAGACAGAGAGAGATAGAGAGAGAGACTGAGAGAGACAGAGAGAGACAGAGAGAGACACAGAGAGAGACAGAGAGAGACAGAGCGAGAGATAGAGAGAGACAGAGAGAAACACAGAGAGAGACAGAGAGAGACAGAGACAAAGAGAGAGACAGAGAGAGACAGAGACAGAGTTAGAGTGACTGAGAGACAGAGAGACAGAGACAAAGTGAGAGAGACTGAGATAGACAGAGAGAGAGATAGAAAAAACAGAGACAAAGAGAGAGACAGAGAGAGACAGAGACAGAGTGAGAAAGACAGAGACAGAGAGATACAGAGAGAGACAGAGAGAGACACCGAGAGAGACAGAGAGAGAGACACACAGAGAGACAGAGAGAGACAGAGAGAGAGAAAGAGAGAGACAGAGAGAGAGACAGAGAGAGACAGAATACAGACAAAGGGAGAGAGACAGAGAGAGTAAAAAAGAGACAGTTAGAGAGATAGAGTGAGACAAAGAGAGACACAGAGAGAGACAGAGAGAGACAGAGAGAGACAGAGAGAGACAGAGATAGACAGAGAGAGACAGAGAGAAAGACAGAGAGAGACAGATAGATACAGAGAGAGACAGAGAGAGACACAGAGAGAGACAGAGAGAGACAGAAAGAGACAGAGAGAGATAGAGAGAGACAGAGAGAGACACAGAGAGAGACAAAGAGATAGACAGAGACAAAGAGAGAGACAGAGAGAGAGAGACAAAGTGAGAGAGACAGAGAGAGACAGAGAGAGAGACAGAGAGAGATAGAGACAAAGTGAGAGAGACTGAGATAGACCGAGAGGGAGACAGAGAGAGACAGAGACAAAGAGAGAGACAGACAGAGACAGAGACAGAGTGAGATAGACTGAGAGAGACAGAGAGAGACATAGAGAGAGACAGAGAGAGACCGAGAGAGACAGAGATAGAGACAGAGAGAGACAGAGAGAGAGACAAAGAGAGACAGAGAGAGACAAGGTGATATATAGAGAGAGACAGAAAGAGAGACAGAGAGAGACAGAAAACAGACAAAGGGAGAGAAACAGAGAGAGACAGAAAGAGACAGAGAGAGATAGAGAGAGACAGAGAGAGACACAGAGAGAGACAGAGAGAGAGAAAGAGACAAAGAGAGCGACAGAGCAAGACAGAGACAGAGTGAGAAAGACTGAGAGACAGAGAGACAGAGAAAGACAGAGACAAATTGAGAGAGACTGAGATAGACAGAGATAGACAGAGAGAGACAGAGACAAAGAGAGAGACAGAGAGAGACAGAGACAGAGTGAGATAGACTGAGAGAGACAGAGAGAGACACAGAGAGAGACAGAGAGAGACAGAAAGAGACAGAGAGAGAGATAGAGAGAGACAGAGAGATACACAGAGAGAAACAGAGTGAGACAGAGAGATACGGAGATAGAGACAGAGCGAGACAGAGAGAGAGACAGAGAGAGACAGAGATAGAGACAGAGAGAGACAGAGAGGGACACAGAGAGACAGAGATAGAGATAGAGAGAGATAGACAGAGAGTGACAGAGAGAGAGAGAGACAGAGACAGACAAAGAGAGATAGAGACAGAAAGAGACAGATAGAGAGATAGAGAGAGACAGAGAGAGACACAGAGAGAAACAGACTGAAGACAGAGACAAAGAGAGAGACAGAGTGAGAGAGAATGAGAGAGACAGAGAGAGAGACAAAGAGAAACAGAGACAGAGTGAGAGAGACTGAGAAAGACAGAGGGAGACACAGAGAGAGACAGAGTGAGACAGAGAGATACGGAGATAGAGACAGAGAGAGACAGAGAGAGAGACAGAGAGAGACAGAGAGATACAGAGAGAGACAGAGAGAGAAAGAGACAGAAAGAAAACAGACTTAGAGAGAGAGACAGAGAGAGACAGAGAGAGATAGAGAGAGACCAGAAAGATACAGAGAGAGACAGAGAGAGACAGAGACAAAGAGAGAGACAGAGAGAGACAGTGACAGAGTGAGAGAGACTTAGAGAGAGACAGAGAAAAACAGAGAAAGATTGTTAGAGACTGAGAGAGATAGAGAGAGAGACAGAGAGAGACAGATACAAAGAGATAGACAGAATGAGACAGAGAGATACAGAGAGAGACAGAGAGAGACACAGAGAGAGACTGAGAGAGACAGAGAGAGACATAGAGAGACAGAGAGAGACAGAGATAGAGAAAGAGAGAGACAGAGAGAGACACAGAGAGAGACAGAGATAGAGAAAGAGAGAGACAGAGAGAGACACAGAGAGAGACAGAGAGAGACAGAGAGAGACTAAGATAGAGACAGAGAGAGAGAGAGACAGAGAGAGACAGAGAGAGACAGAGAGAGACAGAGAGAGACAAAGAGAGAGACAGATAGAGAGACAGAGAGAGAGACTGACAGAGAAAGAGAGAGACAGAAAGAGAGAAAGAGAGAGACAGAGAGAGACAGAGAGAGAGAGACAGACAGAGACCGAAAACAGACAAAGAGAGAGAGACAAAAGAGACAGAGAGAGAGATAGAGAGAGACAGCGAGAGACACAGAGAGAGACACAGAGAGAGAGACAGAGAGATAGAGAGAGACAGAGAGAGACAGAGACAGAGTGAGAGAGACTGAGAGAGACAGAGAGAGACACAGATAGAGAGAGACAGAGAGAGAGACAGAGAGAGACAGAGAGAGAGACAAAGAGAGACAGAAAGGAGACAGAGCAAGAGAGATAAAGAGAGACAGAAAGAGAGAGAGAGAGATAGAGAGACAGAAAAAGACACAGAGAGAGACAGAGACACAGAGACAAAGAAAGAGACAGAGACAAAGGGAGAGACAGAGAGAGACAGAGATATAGTGGGAGAGACTGATAGAGACAGAATGAGAGACAGAGAGAGACAGAGTGAGACAGAGAGATACGGAGATAGAGACAGAGAGAGACAGAGAGAGAGACAGAGAGAGACAGAGAGATACAGAGAGAGACAGAGAGAGAAAGAGACAGAAAGAAAACAGACTTAGAGAGAGAGACAGAGAGAGACAGAAAGAGACAGAGAGAGATAGAGAGAGACCAGAAAGATACAGAGAGAGACAGAGAGAGACAGAGACAAAGAGAGAGACAGAGAGAGACAGAGACAGAGTGAGAGAGACTTAGAGAGAGACAGAGAGAAACAGAGAAAGATTGTTAGAGACTGAGAGAGATAGAGAGAGAGACAGAGAGAGACAGATACAAAGAGATAGACAGAATGAGACAGAGAGATACAGAGAGAGACAGAGAGAGACACAGAGAGAGACTGAGAGAGACAGAGAGAGACATAGAGAGACAGAGAGAGACAGAGATAGAGAAAGAGAGAGACAGAGAGAGACACAGAGAGAGACAGAGATAGAGAAAGAGAGAGACAGAGAGAGACACAGAGAGAGACAGAGAGAGACAGAGAGAGACTAAGATAGAGACAGAGAGAGAGAGACAGAGAGAGACAGAGAGAGACAGAGAGAGAGACAGAGAGAGACAAAGAGAGAGACAGATAGAGAGACAGAGAGAGAGACTGACAGAGAAAGAGAGAGACAGAAAGAGAGAAAGAGAGAGACTGAGAGAGACAGAGAGAGAGAGACAGACAGAGACCGAAAACAGACAAAGAGAGAGAGACAAAAGAGACAGAGAGAGAGAGATAGAGAGAGACAGCAAGAGACACAGAGAGAGACACAGAGAGAGAGACAGAGAGATAGAGAGAGACAGAGAGAGACAGAGACAGAGTGAGAGAGACTGAGAGAGACAGAGAGAGACACAGATAGAGAGAGACAGAGAGAGACAGAGAGAGACAGAGAGAGAGACAAAGAGAGACAGAAAGGAGACAAAGCAAGAGAGATAAAGAGAGACAGAAAGAGAGAGAGAGAGATAGAGAGACAGAAAAAGACACAGAGAGAGACAGAGACACAGAGACAAAGAGAGAGACAGAGACAAAGAGAGAGACAGAGAGAGACAGAGATATAGTGGGAGAGACTGATAGAGACAGAATGAGAGACAGAGAGAGACAGAGATAGAGACAGAGAGAGAGACAGAGAGAGACAAAGAGAGAGACAGAGAGAGACAGAGAGGGAGAGATAGAGAGAGAGACAGAGAGAGATAGAGAGAGAGACTGAGAGAGACAGAGAGAGACAGAGAGAGACACAGAGAGAGACAGAGAGAGACAGAGCGAGAGATAGAGAGAGACAGAGAGAAACACAGAGAGAGACAGAGAGAGACAGAGACAAAGAGAGAGACAGAGAGAGACAGAGACAGAGTTAGAGTGACTGAGAGACAGAGAGACAGAGACAAAGTGAGAGAGACTGAGATAGACAGAGAGAGAGATAGAAAAAACAGAGACAAAGAGAGAGACAGAGAGAGACAGAGACAGAGTGAGAAAGACAGAGACAGAGAGATACAGAGAGAGACAGAGAGAGACACCGAGAGAGACAGAGAGAGAGACACACAGAGAGACAGAGAGAGACAGAGAGAGAGAAAAAGAGAGACAGAGAGAGAGAGACAGAGAGAGACAGAATACAGACAAAGGGAGAGAGACAGAGAGAGTAAAAAAGAGACAGTTAGAGAGATAGAGTGAGACAAAGAGAGACACAGAGAGAGACAGAGAGAGACAGAGAGAGACAGAGAGAGACAGAGATAGACAGAGAGAGACAGAGAGAAAGACAGAGAGAGACAGATAGATACAGAGAGAGACAGAGAGAGACACAGAGAGAGACAGAGAGAGACAGAAAGAGACAGAGAGAGATAGAGAGAGACAGAGAGAGACACAGAGAGAGACAAAGAGATAGACAGAGACAAAGAGAGAGACAGAGAGAGAGAGACAAAGTGAGAGAGACAGAGAGAGACAGAGAGAGAGACAGAGAGAGATAGAGACAAAGTGAGAGAGACTGAGATAGACCGAGAGGGAGACAGAGAGAGACAGAGACAAAGAGAGAGACAGACAGAGACAGAGACAGAGTGAGATAGACTGAGAGAGACAGAGAGAGACATAGAGAGAGACAGAGAGAGACCGAGAGAGACAGAGATAGAGACAGAGAGAGACAGAGAGAGAGACAAAGAGAGACAGAGAGAGACAAGGTGATATATAGAGAGAGACAGAAAGAGAGACAGAGAGAGACAGAAAACAGACAAAGGGAGAGAAACAGAGAGAGACAGAAAGAGACAGAGAGAGATAGAGAGAGACAGAGAGAGACACAGAGAGAGACAGAGAGAGAGAAAGAGACAAAGAGAGCGACAGAGCAAGACAGAGACAGAGTGAGAAAGACTGAGAGACAGAGAGACAGAGAAAGACAGAGACAAATTGAGAGAGACTGAGATAGACAGAGATAGACAGAGAGAGACAGAGACAAAGAGAGAGACAGAGAGAGACAGAGACAGAGTGAGATAGACTGAGAGAGACAGAGAGAGACACAGAGAGAGACAGAGAGAGACAGAAAGAGACAGAGAGAGAGATAGAGAGAGACAGAGAGATACACAGAGAGAAACAGAGTGAGACAGAGAGATACGGAGATAGAGACAGAGCGAGACAGAGAGAGAGACAGAGAGAGACAGAGATAGAGACAGAGAGAGACAGAGAGGGACACAGAGAGACAGAGATAGAGATAGAGAGAGATAGACAGAGAGTGACAGAGAGAGAGAGAGACAGAGACAGACAAAGAGAGATAGAGACAGAAAGAGACAGATAGAGAGATAGAGAGAGACAGAGAGAGACACAGAGAGAAACAGACTGAAGACAGAGACAAAGAGAGAGACAGAGTGAGAGAGAATGAGAGAGACAGAGAGAGAGACAAAGAGAAACAGAGACAGAGTGAGAGAGACTGAGAAAGACAGAGGGAGACACAGAGAGAGACAGAGTGAGACAGAGAGATACGGAGATAGAGACAGAGAGAGACAGAGAGAGAGACAGAGAGAGACAGAGAGATATAGAGAGAGACAGAGAGAGAAAGAGACAGAAAGAAAACAGACTTAGAGAGAGAGACAGAGAGAGACAGAGAGAGATAGAGAGAGACCAGAAAGATACAGAGAGAGACAGAGAGAGACAGAGACAAAGAGAGAGACAGAGAGAGACAGTGACAGAGTGAGAGAGACTTAGAGAGAGACAGAGAAAAACAGAGAAAGATTGTTAGAGACTGAGAGAGATAGAGAGAGAGACAGAGAGAGACAGATACAAAGAGATAGACAGAATGAGACAGAGAGATACAGAGAGAGACAGAGAGAGACACAGAGAGAGACTGAGAGAGACAGAGAGAGACATAGAGAGACAGAGAGAGACAGAGATAGAGAAAGAGAGAGACAGAGAGAGACACAGAGAGAGACAGAGATAGAGAAAGAGAGAGACAGAGAGAGACACAGAGAGAGACAGAGAGAGACAGAGAGAGACTAAGATAGAGACAGAGAGAGAGAGAGACAGAGAGAGACAGAGAGAGACAGAGAGAGACAGAGAGAGACAAAGAGAGAGACAGATAGAGAGACAGAGAGAGAGACTGACAGAGAAAGAGAGAGACAGAAAGAGAGAAAGAGAGAGACAGAGAGAGACAGAGAGAGAGAGACAGACAGAGACCGAAAACAGACAAAGAGAGAGAGACAAAAGAGACAGAGAGAGAGATAGAGAGAGACAGCGAGAGACACAGAGAGAGACACAGAGAGAGAGACAGAGAGATAGAGAGAGACAGAGAGAGACAGAGACAGAGTGAGAGAGACTGAGAGAGACAGAGAGAGACACAGATAGAGAGAGACAGAGAGAGAGACAGAGAGAGACAGAGAGAGAGACAAAGAGAGACAGAAAGGAGACAGAGCAAGAGAGATAAAGAGAGACAGAAAGAGAGAGAGAGAGATAGAGAGACAGAAAAAGACACAGAGAGAGACAGAGACACAGAGACAAAGAAAGAGACAGAGACAAAGGGAGAGACAGAGAGAGACAGAGATATAGTGGGAGAGACTGATAGAGACAGAATGAGAGACAGAGAGAGACAGAGTGAGACAGAGAGATACGGAGATAGAGACAGAGAGAGACAGAGAGAGAGACAGAGAGAGACAGAGAGATACAGAGAGAGACAGAGAGAGAAAGAGACAGAAAGAAAACAGACTTAGAGAGAGAGACAGAGAGAGACAGAAAGAGACAGAGAGAGATAGAGAGAGACCAGAAAGATACAGAGAGAGACAGAGAGAGACAGAGACAAAGAGAGAGACAGAGAGAGACAGAGACAGAGTGAGAGAGACTTAGAGAGAGACAGAGAGAAACAGAGAAAGATTGTTAGAGACTGAGAGAGATAGAGAGAGAGACAGAGAGAGACAGATACAAAGAGATAGACAGAATGAGACAGAGAGATACAGAGAGAGACAGAGAGAGACACAGAGAGAGACTGAGAGAGACAGAGAGAGACATAGAGAGACAGAGAGAGACAGAGATAGAGAAAGAGAGAGACAGAGAGAGACACAGAGAGAGACAGAGATAGAGAAAGAGAGAGACAGAGAGAGACACAGAGAGAGACAGAGAGAGACAGAGAGAGACTAAGATAGAGACAGAGAGAGAGAGAGACAGAGAGAGACAGAGAGAGACAGAGAGAGAGACAGAGAGAGACAAAGAGAGAGACAGATAGAGAGACAGAGAGAGATAGAGACAAAGTGAGAAAGACTGAGATAGACCGAGAGGGAGACAGAGAGAGACAGAGACAAAGAGAGAGACAGACAGAGACAGAGACAGAGTGAGATAGACTGAGAGAGACAGAGAGAGACATAGAGAGAGACAGAGAGAGACCGAGAGAGACAGAGATAGAGACAGAGAGAGACAGAGAGAGAGACAAAGAGAGACAGAGAGAGACAAGGTGATATATAGAGAGAGACAGAAAGAGAGACAGAGAGAGACAGAAAACAGACAAGAGACAGAGAAAGAGAGAGACAGAAAGAGAGAAAGAGAGAGACAGAGAGAGACAGAGAGAGAGAGACAGACAGAGACCGAAAACAGACAAAGAGAGAGAGACAAAAGAAACAGAGAGAGAGATAGAGAGAGACAGCGAGAGACACAGAGAGAGACACAGAGAGAGAGACAGAGAGATAGAGAAAGACAGAGAGAGACAGAGACAGAGTGAGAGAGACTGAGAGAGACAGAGAGAGACAGAGAGAGACAGAGATAGAGACAGAGAGAGAGACAGAGAGAGACAAAGAGAGAGACAGAGAGAGACAGAGAGGGAGAGACAGAGAGAGAGACAGAGAGAGATAGAGAGAGAGACTGAGATAGACAGAGAGAGAGATAGAAAAAACAGAGACAAAGAGAGAGACAGAGAGAGACAGAGACAGAGTGAGAAAGACAGAGAGAGACAGAGTGATACAGAGAGAGACAGAGAGATACACCGAGAGAGACAGAGAGAGAGACACACAGAGAGACAGAGAGAGACAGAGAGAGACAGAGAGAGAGAAAGAGAGAGACAGAGAGAGAGACAGAATACAGACAAAGGGAGAGAGACAGAGAGAGTCAAAAAGAGACAGTTAGAGAGATAGAGTGAGACAAAGAGAGACACAGAGAGAGACAGAGAGAGACAGAGAGAGACAGAGAGAGACAGAAATAGACAGAGAGAGACAGAGAGAAAGACAGAGAGAGACAGATAGATACAGAGAGAGACAGAGACAGAGTGAGATAGCTTGAGAGAGACAGAGAGAGATACAGAGAGAGAGACAGAGAGAGACAGAGAGAGACATAGATAGAGACAGAGAGAGACAGAGAGGGACAGAGAGAGACAGAGATAGAGACAGAGAGAGAGAGAGACAGAGAGAGAGACAGAGAGAGACAAAGAGAGAGACAGAGAGAGAGACACACAAAGACAGAGCGAGACAGTGAGATACAGAGAGAGACAGAGAGAGACAGAGAGAGACAGATAGAGAGACAGAGAGAGAGACTGACAGAGAAAGAGAGAGACAGAGAGAGAGAAAGAGAGAGACAGAGAGAGACAGAGAGAGAGAGACAGAGAGAGACAGAGAGAGAGACAAAGAGAGACAGAGAGAGACAGAGTGATACAGAGAGAGAGACAGAAAGAGAGACAGAGAGAGAAAGAAAACAGACAAAGGGAGAGAGACAGAGAGAGTCAAAAAGAGACAGTTAGAGAGATAGAGTGAGACAAAGAGAGACACAGAGAGAGACAGAGAGAGACAGAGAGAGACAGAGAGAGACAGAAATAGACAGAGAGAGACAGAGAGAAAGACAGAGAGAGACAGATAGATACAGAGAGAGACAGAGAGAGACACAGAGAGAGACAGAGAGAGACAGAAAGAGACAGAGAGAGATAGAGAGAGACAGAGAGAGACACAGAGAGAGACAAAGAGATAGACAGAGACAAAGAGAGAGACAGAGAGAGAGACAAAGTGAGAGAGACAGAGAGAGACAGAGAGAGAGACAGAGAGAGATAGAGACAAAGTGAGAGAGACTGAGATAGACCGAGAGGGAGACAGAGAGAGACAGAGACAAAGAGAGAGACAGACAGAGACAGAGTGAGATAGACTGAGAGAGACAGAGAGAGACATAGAGAGAGACAGAGAGAGACCGAGAGAGACAGAGATAGAGACAGAGAGAGACAGAGAGAGAGACAAAGAGAGACAGAGAGAGACAAGGTGATATATAGAGAGAGACAGAAAGAGAGACAGAGAGAGACAGAAAACAGACAAGAGACAGAGAAAGAGAGAGACAGAAAGAGAGAAAGAGAGAGACAGAGAGAGACAGAGAGAGAGAGACAGACAGAGACCGAAAACAGACAAAGAGAGAGAGACAAAAGAAACAGAGAGAGAGATAGAGAGAGACAGCGAGAGACACAGAGAGAGACACAGAGAGAGAGACAGAGAAATAGAGAGAGACAGAGAGAGACAGAGACAGAGTGAGAGAGACTGAGAGAGACAGAGAGAGACACAGATAGAGAGAGACAGAGAGAGACAGAGAGAGACAGAGAGAGACAGAGAGAGACAGAGATAGAGACAGAGAGAGAGACAGAGAGAGACAAAGAGAGAGACAGAGAGAGAGACAGAGAGGGAGAGACAGAGAGAGAGACAGAGAGAGATAGAGAGAGAGACTGAGATAGACAGAGAGAGAGATAGAAAAAACAGAGACAAAGAGAGAGACAGAGAGAGACAGAGACAGAGTGAGAAAGACAGAGAGAGACAGAGTGATACAGAGAGAGACAGAGAGATACACCGAGAGAGACAGAGAGAGAGACACACAGAGAGACAGAGAGAGACAGAGAGAGACAGAGAGAGAGAAAGAGAGAGACAGAGAGAGAGACAGAATACAGACAAAGGGAGAGAGACAGAGAGAGTCAAAAAGAGACAGTTAGAGAGATAGAGTGAGACAAAGAGAGACACAGAGAGAGACAGAGAGAGACAGAGAGAGACAGAGAGAGACAGAAATAGACAGAGAGAGACAGAGAGAAAGACAGAGAGAGACAGATAGATACAGAGAGAGACAGAGACAGAGTGAGATAGCTTGAGAGAGACAGAGAGAGATACAGAGAGAGAGACAGGGAGAGACAGAGAGAGACATAGATAGAGACAGAGAGAGACAGAGAGGGACAGAGAGAGACAGAGATAGAGACAGAGAGAGAGAGAGACAGAGAGAGAGACAGAGAGAGACAAAGAGAGAGACAGAGAGAGAGACACACAAAGACAGAGCGAGACAGTGAGATACAGAGAGAGACAGAGAGAGACAGAGAGAGACAGATAGAGAGACAGAGAGAGAGACTGACAGAGAAAGAGAGAGACAGAGAGAGAGAAAGAGAGAGACAGAGAGAGACAGAGAGAGAGAGACAGAGAGAGACAGAGAGAGAGACAAAGAGAGACAGAGAGAGACAGAGTGATACAGAGAGAGAGACAGAAAGAGAGACAGAGAGAGAAAGAAAACAGACAAAGGGAGAGAGACAGAGAGAGTCAAAAAGAGACAGTTAGAGAGATAGAGTGAGACAAAGAGAGACACAGAGAGAGACAGAGAGAGACAGAGAGAGACAGAGAGAGACAGAAATAGACAGAGAGAGACAGAGAGAAAGACAGAGAGAGACAGATAGATACAGAGAGAGACAGAGAGAGACACAGAGAGAGACAGAGAGAGACAGAAAGAGACAGAGAGAGATAGAGAGAGACAGAGAGAGACACAGAGAGAGACAAAGAGATAGACAGAGACAAAGAGAGAGACAGAGAGAGAGACAAAGTGAGAGAGACAGAGAGAGACAGAGAGAGAGACAGAGAGAGATAGAGACAAAGTGAGAGAGACTGAGATAGACCGAGAGGGAGACAGAGAGAGACAGAGACAAAGAGAGAGACAGACAGAGACAGAGTGAGATAGACTGAGAGAGACAGAGAGAGACATAGAGAGAGACAGAGAGAGACCGAGAGAGACAGAGATAGAGACAGAGAGAGACAGAGAGAGAGACAAAGAGAGACAGAGAGAGACAAGGTGATATATAGAGAGAGACAGAAAGAGAGACAGAGAGAGACAGAAAACAAACAAAGGGAGAGAAAGAGAGAGAGACAGAAAGACACAGAGAGAGATAGAGAGAGGCAGAGAGAGACACAGAGAGAGACAGAGAGAGAGAAAGAGATAAAGAGAGCGACAGAGCAAGACAGAGACAGAGTGAGAGAGACTGAGAGACAGAGAGACAGAGAGAGACAGAGACAAAGTGAGAGAGACTGAGATAGACAGAGATAGAAAGAGAGAGACGGAGACAAAGAGAGAGACAGAGAGAGACAGAGATAGAGACAGAGACAGAGAGAGACAGAGAGAGACAGTGAGAGAAACAGAGACAATGAGAGAGACAGAGAGAGACAGAACAGAGTGAGAGAGACTGAGAGAGACAGAGAGAGGGACAGAGAAAGACAGAGAGAGAGAAAGAGACAAAGAGAGAGACAGAGCGAGACAGAGATAGAGTGAGAGAGACTGAGAGACAGAGAGACAGTGAGAGACAGAGACAAATTGAGAGAGACTGAGATAGACAGAGATAGACAGAGAGAGACAGAGACAAAGAGAGAGACAGAGAGAGACAGAGACAGAGTGAGATAGACTGAGAGAGACAGAGAGAGACACAGAGAGAGACAGAGAGAGACAGAAAGAGACAGAGAGAGAGATAGAGAGAGACAGAGAGAGACACAGAGAGAAACAGAGTGAGACAGAGAGATACGGAGATAGAGACAGAGTGAGACAGAGAGAGAGACAGAGAGAGACAGAGATAGAGACAGAGAGAGACAGAGAGGGACAGAGAGAGACAGAGATAGAGATAGAGAGAGATAGACAGAGAGTGACAGAGAGAGAGACAGAGAGAGAGACAGAGACAGACAAAGAGAGATAGAGACAGAAAGAGACAGATAGAGAGATAGAGAGAGACAGAGAGAGACACAGAGAGAAACAGACTGAAGACAGAGACAAGGAGAGAGACAGAGTGAGAGAGAATGAGAGAGACAGAGAGAGAGACAGAGAGAAACAGAGACAGAGTGAGAGAGACTGAGAAAGACAGAGGGAGACACAGAGAGAGACAGAGTGAGACAGAGAGATACGGAGATAGAGACAGAGAGAGACAGAGAGAGAGACAGAGAGAGACAGAGAGATACAGAGAGAGACAGAGAGAGAGACAGAGAGAGACAGAGAGAGACAGAAAGAGACAGAGAGAGATAGAGAGAGACCAAGAAAGACACAGAGAGAGACAGAGAGAGACAGAGACATAGAGAGAGACAGAGAGAGACAGAGACAGAGTGAGAGAGACTTAGAGAGAGACAGAGAGAAACAGAGAAAGATTGTTAGAGACTGAGAGAGATAGAGAGAGAGACAGAGAGAGACAGATACAAAGAGATAGACAGAATGAGACAGAGAGATACAGAGAGAGACAGAGAGAGACACAGAGAGAGACTGAGAGAGACAGAGAGAGACATAGAGAGACAGAGAGAGACAGAGATAGAGAAAGAGAGAGACAGAGAGAGACACAGAGAGAGACAGAGAGAGACAGAGAGAGACTACGATAGAGACAGAGAGAGAGAGAGAGACAGAGAGAGACAGAGAGAGACAGAGAGAGAGACAGAGAGAGACAAAGAGAGAGACAGATAGAGAGACAGAGAGAGAGACTGACAGAGAAAGAGAGAGACAGATAGAGAGAAAGAGAGAGACAGAGAGAGACAGGGAGAGAGAGACAGAGAGAGAGAGACAGACAGAGACCGAAAATAGACAAAGAGAGAGAGAAAAAAGAGACAGAGAGAGAGATAGAGAGAGACAGCGAAAGACACAGAGAGAGACACAGAGAGAGAGACAGAGAGATAGAGAGAGACAGAGAGAGACAGAGACAGAGTGAGAGAGACTGAGAGAGACAGAGAGAGACACAGATAGAGAGAGACAGAGAGAGACAGAGAGAGACAGAGAGATAAAGAGAGAGACAGAGAGAGAGACAGAGAGAGACACAGAGAGAGACAAAGAGATAGACAGAGACAAAGAGAGAGACAGAGAGACACAAAGACAAAGTGAGAGAGACAGAGAGGGACAGAGAGAGAGACAAAGAGAGACAGAAAGGAGACAAAGCAAGAGAGATAAAGAGAGACAGAAAGAGAGAGAGAGAGATAGAGAGACAGAAAAAGACACAGAGAGAGACAGAGACACAGAGACAAAGAGAGAGACAGAGACAAAGAGAGAGACAGAGAGAGACAGAGATATAGTGAGAGAGACTGATAGAGACAGAATGAGAGACAGAGAGAGACAGAGATAGAGACAGAGAGAGACAGATAGAGACACAGAGAGACACAGAGAGAGATAGAGAGAGAGGTAGATAGAGAGAGACAAAGAGAGAGACAGAGAGAGACAAAGAGAGAGACAGAGAGAGAGACAGATAGAGACAGAGAGAGATGGAGAGACAAGAGTGAGAGACAGAGAGAGACAGAGAGAGACACAGAGAGGGACAGAGAAAAGAGAGAGACAGAGAGAAACAGAGACAGAGTGAGAGAGACTGAGAGAGACAGAGAGAGACAGAGACAGAGTGAGTGAGATTGAGAGAGACAGAGAGAGAGACAGAGAGGCAGAGATAAAGAGAGAGACACAGAGAGATAGAGACAAATTGAGAGAGACTGAGATAGACAGAGAGGGAGACAGAGAGAGACAGAGACAAAGAGAGAGACAGACAGAGACAGAGACAGAGTGAGATAGACTGAGAGAGACAGAGAGAGACACAGAGAGAGACAGAGAGAGACAGAGAGAGACAGAGATAGAGACAGAGAGAGACAGAGAGAGAGACAAAGAGAGACAGAGAGAGACAAGGTGATATATAGAGAGAGACAGAAAGAGAGACAGAGAGAGACAGAAAAAAGACAAAGGGAGAGAAACAGAGAGAGTCAGAAAGAGACAGAGAGAGAGATAGAGAGAGACAGAGAGAGACACAGAGAGAGACAGATAGAGAGAAAGAGACAAAGAGAGAGACAGAGCGAGACAGAGACAGAGTGAGAGAGACTGATAGACAGAGAGACAGAGAGAGACAGAGACAAAGTGAGAGAGACTGAGATAGACAGAGATAGAAAGAGAGAGACAGAGAAAGAGAGAGACAGAGAGAGACAGAGATAGAGACAGAGACAGAGAGAGACAGAGAGAGACAGAGAGAGAAACAGAGACAATGAGAGAGACAGAGAGAGTCAGAACAGAGTGAGAGAGACTGAGAGAGACAGAGAGAGGGACAGAGAAAGACAGAGAGAGAGAGAAAGAGACAAAGAGAGAGACAGAGCGAGATAGAGACAGAGTGAGAGAGACTGAGAGACAGAGAGACAGAGAGAGACAGAGACAAATTGAGAGATACTGAGATAGACAGAGATAGACAGAGAGAGACAGAGACAAAGAGAGAGACAGAGAGAGACAGAGACAGAGTGAGAGAGACAGTGAGAGACAAAGAGAGGGGCAGAGAGACAGAGACAAAGTGAGAGAGACTGAGAAAGACAGAGTTAGAGAGACAGAGAGAGACAGAGACAAAGAGAGAGACAGACAGAGACAGAGACAGAGTGAGATAGCCTGAGAGAGACCGAGAGAGATACAGAGAGAGACAGAGAGGTAGAAAGAGACAGAAAGAAAACAGACTTAGCAAGAGAGACATAGAGAGACAGAAAGATACAATGAGAGATAGAGAGAGACAAAGAAAGACACAGAGAGAGACAGTGAGAGACAGAGACAAAGAGAGAGACAGAGAGAGACAGAGACAGAGTGAGAGAGACTGAGAGAGAAACAGAGAGAAACAGAGAAAGATTGAGAGAGACTGAGGGAGGCAGAGAGAGAGACAGAGAGAGACAGATACAAAGAGATAGACAGAGAGACACAGAGAGATACAGAGAGAGACAGAGAGAGACACAGAGAGAGATCGAGAGAGACAGAGAGAGACATAGAGAGACAGGGAGAGACAGAGATAGAGACAGAGAGAGACAGAGAGAGACACAGAGAGAGACAGAGAGAGACAGAGAGAGACTAAGATAGAGACAGAGAGAGAGACAGAGAGAGAGATAGAGAGAGACAGAGAGAGACAGAGAGAGACAGAGAGAGACAGAGAGAGACAGAGAGAGACAGAGATAGAGACAGAGAGAGAGACAGAGAGAGACAAAGAGAGAGACAGAGAGAGACAGAGAGGGAGAGACAGAGAGAGTGACAGAGAGAGATAGAGAGAGAGACTGAGAGAGACAGAGAGAGACACAGAGAGAGCCAGAGAGAGCCAGAGAGAGCCAGAGAGAGACAGAGCGAGAGATAGAGAGAGACAGAGAGAAACACAGAGAGAGACAGAGAGAGACAGAGACAAAGAGAGAGACAGAGAGAGACAGAGACAGAGTTAGAGAGACTGAGAGACAGAGAGACAGAGACAAAGTGAGATAGACTGAGATAGACAGAGAGAGAGACAGAAAAAACAGAGACAAAGAGAGAGACAGAGAGAGACAGAGACAGAGTGAGAAAGACAGAGAGAGACAGAGAGATACAGAGAGAGACAGAGAGAGACACCGAGAGAGACAGAGAGAGAGACACACAGAGAGACAGAGAGAGACAGAGAGAGAGAAAGAGAGAGACAGAGAGAGAGACAGAGAGAGACAGAATACAGACAAAGGGAGAGAGACAGAGAGAGTCAAAAAGAAACAGTTAGAGAGATAGAGTGAGACAAAGAGAGACACAGAGAGAGACAGAGAGAGACAGAGAGAGACAGAGAGAGACAGAGATAGACAGAGAGAGACAGAGAGAAAGACAGAGAGAGACAGATAGATACAGAGAGAGACAGAGAGAGACACAGAGAGAGACAGAGAGAGACAGAAAGAGACAGAGAGAGATAGAGAGAGACAGAGAGAGACACAGAGAGAGACAAAGAGATAGACAGAGACAAAGAGAGAGACAGAGAGAGAGAGACAAAGTGAGAGAGACAGAGAGAGACAGAGAGAGAGACAGAGAGAGATAGAGACAAAGTGAGAGAGACTGAGATAGACCGAGAGGGAGACAGAGAGAGACAGAGACAAAGAGAGAGACAGACAGAGACAGAGACAGAGTGAGATAGACTGAGAGAGACAGAGAGAGACATAGAGAGAGACAGAGAGAGACCGAGAGAGACAGAGATAGAGACAGAGAGAGACAGAGAGAGAGACAAAGAGAGACAGAGAGAGACAAGGTGATATATAGAGAGAGACAGAAAGAGAGACAGAGAGAGACAGAAAACAGACAAAGGGAGAGAAACAGAGAGAGACAGAAAGAGACAGAGAGAGATAGAGAGAGACAGAGAGAGACACAGAGAGAGACAGAGAGAGAGAAAGAGACAAAGAGAGCGACAGAGCAAGACAGAGACAGAGTGAGAAAGACTGAGAGACAGAGAGACAGAGAAAGACAGAGACAAATTGAGAGAGACTGAGATAGACAGAGATAGACAGAGAGAGACAGAGACAAAGAGAGAGACAGACAGAGACAGAGACAGAGTGAGATAGCCTGAGAGAGACCGAGAGAGATACAGAGAGAGACAGAGAGGTAGAAAGAGACAGAAAGAAAACAGACTTAGCAAGAGAGACATAGAGAGACAGAAAGATACAATGAGAGATAGAGAGAGACAAAGAAAGACACAGAGAGAGACAGTGAGAGACAGAGACAAAGAGAGAGACAGAGAGAGACAGAGACAGAGTGAGAGAGACTGAGAGAGAAACAGAGAGAAACAGAGAAAGATTGAGAGAGACTGAGGGAGGCAGAGAGAGAGACAGAGAGAGACAGATACAAAGAGATAGACAGAGAGACACAGAGAGATACAGAGAGAGACAGAGAGAGACACAGAGAGAGATCGAGAGAGACAGAGAGAGACATAGAGAGACAGGGAGAGACAGAGATAGAGACAGAGAGAGACAGAGAGAGACACAGAGAGAGACAGAGAGAGACAGAGAGAGACTAAGATAGAGACAGAGAGAGAGACAGAGAGAGAGATAGAGAGAGACAGAGAGAGACAGAGAGAGACAGAGAGAGACAGAGAGAGACAGAGAGAGACAGAGATAGAGACAGAGAGAGAGACAGAGAGAGACAAAGAGAGAGACAGAGAGAGACAGAGAGGGAGAGACAGAGAGAGTGACAGAGAGAGATAGAGAGAGAGACTGAGAGAGACAGAGAGAGACACAGAGAGAGCCAGAGAGAGCCAGAGAGAGCCAGAGAGAGACAGAGCGAGAGATAGAGAGAGACAGAGAGAAACACAGAGAGAGACAGAGAGAGACAGAGACAAAGAGAGAGACAGAGAGAGACAGAGACAGAGTTAGAGAGACTGAGAGACAGAGAGACAGAGACAAAGTGAGATAGACTGAGATAGACAGAGAGAGAGACAGAAAAAACAGAGACAAAGAGAGAGACAGAGAGAGACAGAGACAGAGTGAGAAAGACAGAGAGAGACAGAGAGATACAGAGAGAGACAGAGAGAGACACCGAGAGAGACAGAGAGAGAGACACACAGAGAGACAGAGAGAGACAGAGAGAGAGAAAGAGAGAGACAGAGAGAGAGACAGAGAGAGACAGAATACAGACAAAGGGAGAGAGACAGAGAGAGTCAAAAAGAGACAGTTAGAGAGATAGAGTGAGACAAAGAGAGACACAGAGAGAGACAGAGAGAGACAGAGAGAGACAGAGAGAGACAGAGATAGACAGAGAGAGACAGAGAGAAAGACAGAGAGAGACAGATAGATACAGAGAGAGACAGAGAGAGACACAGAGAGAGACAGAGAGAGACAGAAAGAGACAGAGAGAGATAGAGAGAGACAGAGAGAGACACAGAGAGAGACAAAGAGATAGACAGAGACAAAGAGAGAGACAGAGAGAGAGAGACAAAGTGAGAGAGACAGAGAGAGACAGAGAGAGAGACAGAGAGAGATAGAGACAAAGTGAGAGAGACTGAGATAGACCGAGAGGGAGACAGAGAGAGACAGAGACAAAGAGAGAGACAGACAGAGACAGAGACAGAGTGAGATAGACTGAGAGAGACAGAGAGAGACATAGAGAGAGACAGAGAGAGACCGAGAGAGACAGAGATAGAGACAGAGAGAGACAGAGAGAGAGACAAAGAGAGACAGAGAGAGACAAGGTGATATATAGAGAGAGACAGAAAGAGAGACAGAGAGAGACAGAAAACAGACAAAGGGAGAGAAACAGAGAGAGACAGAAAGAGACAGAGAGAGATAGAGAGAGACAGAGAGAGACACAGAGAGAGACAGAGAGAGAGAAAGAGACAAAGAGAGCGACAGAGCAAGACAGAGACAGAGTGAGAAAGACTGAGAGACAGAGAGACAGAGAAAGACAGAGACAAATTGAGAGAGACTGAGATAGACAGAGATAGACAGAGAGAGACAGAGACAAAGAGAGAGACAGAGAGAGACAGAGACAGAGTGAGATAGACTGAGAGAGACAGAGAGAGACACAGAGAGAGACAGAGAGAGACAGAAAGAGACAGAGAGAGAGATAGAGAGAGACAGAGAGATACACAGAGAGAAACAGAGTGAGACAGAGAGATACGGAGATAGAGACAGAGCGAGACAGAGAGAGAGACAGAGAGAGACAGAGATAGAGACAGAGAGAGACAGAGAGGGACACAGAGAGACAGAGATAGAGATAGAGAGAGATAGACAGAGAGTGACAGAGAGAGAGAGAGACAGAGACAGACAAAGAGAGATAGAGACAGAAAGAGACAGATAGAGAGATAGAGAGAGACAGAGAGAGACACAGAGAGAAACAGACTGAAGACAGAGACAAAGAGAGAGACAGAGTGAGAGAGAATGAGAGAGACAGAGAGAGAGACAGAGAGAAACAGAGACAGAGTGAGAGAGACTGAGAAAGACAGAGGGAGACACAGAGAGAGACAGAGTGAGACAGAGAGATACGGAGATAGAGACAGAGAGAGACAGAGAGAGAGACAGAGAGAGACAGAGAGATACAGAGAGAGACAGAGAGAGACACAGAGAGAGACAAAGAGATAGACAGAGACAAAGAGAGAGACAGAGAGACACAAAGACAAAGTGAGAGAGACAGAGAGAGACAGAGAGAGTTAGAGAGAGACAGAGAGATACAGAGAGAGACAGAGAGAGAGACACAGAGAGACAGAAAGGAGACAAAGCAAGAGAGATAAAGAGAGACAGAAAGAGAGAGAGAGAGATAGAGAGACAGAAAAAGACACAGAGAGATACAGAGACACAGAGACAGAGAGAGACAGATACAAAGAGAGAGACAGAGAGAGACAGAGATATAGTGAGAGAGACTGATAGAGACAGAATGAGAGACAGAGAGAGACAGAGATAGAGACAGAGAGAGACAGATTGAGACACAGAGAAACACAGAGAGAGATAGAGAGAGAGGTAGATAGAGAGAGACAAAGAGAGAGACAGAGAGAGACAAAGAGAGAGACAGAGAGAGAGACAGAGAGAGAGACAGAGAGAGATGGAGAGACAAGAGCGAGAGACAGAGAGAGAGACAGAGAGAGACACAGATAGACACAGAGAAAAGAGAGAGACAGAGAGAAACAGAGACAGAGTGAGAGAGACTGAGAGAGACAGAGAGAGACTGAGACAGAGTGAGTGAGATTGAGAGAGACAGAGAGAGAGACAGAGAGGCAGAGATAAAGAGAGAGACAGAGAGAGATAGAGAGAGACAGAGAGAGATACAGAGAGAGACAGAGAGAGAGACAGAGAGAGACAGAGAGATACAGATAGAGACAGAGAGAGACACAGATAGAGACAGAGAGAGACAGAGAGAGACAGAGTTAGAGACACAAAGAGAGACAGAGAGATAGAGATAGTGATAGAGAGAGACAGAGAGAAAGACAGAGAGAGACAGAGAGAGACAGATAGATACAGAGAGAGTCAGAGAGAGACACAGAGAGAGACAGAGAGAGACAGAAAGAGACAGAGAGAGATAGAGACACAGAGAGAGACAAAGAAATAGACAGAGACAAAGAGAGAGACAGAGAGAGAAAGAGATAAAGTGAGAGAGACAGAGAGAGACAGAGAGAGACAGAGAGAGACAGAGAGAGACAGAGAGAGATATAGACAAAGTGAGAGAGACTGAGATAGACAGAGAGAGGGACAGAGAGAGACAGAGACAAAGAGAGAGACAGAGACAGAGTGAGATAGACTGAGAGAGACAGAGAGAGACACAGAGAGAGACAGAGAGAGACAGAGAGAGACAGAGTGATACAGAGAGGGAGACAGAAAGAGAGACAGAGACAGAAAACAGACAAAGGGTTGAGAAACAGAAAGAGACAGAAAGAGACTGAGAGAGAGATAGAGAGAGACAGAGAGAGACAGAGAGAGACACAGAGAGAGACAGAGAGAGATAGAGACAAAGAGAGAGACAGAGGGAGACAGAGACAGAGTGAGAGAGAGAGTGAGAGACAGAGAGACAGAGAGAGACAGAGACAAAGTGAGAGAGACTGAGATAGACAGAGAGAGAGACAGAGAGAGACAGAGAGAAAGAGAGAGACAGACAGAGACAGAGACAGAGTGATAGAGACTGAGAGAGACAGAGAGACATAGACAAAGAAAGATACAGAGAGAGACAGAGACAGAGAGAGAGACTGAGAGAGACAGAGAGATACAGAGAGAGACAGAGAGAGACACAGAGAGAGACAGAGAGAGACAGAGAGAGAAAGAGAGAGACACAAGAGAAACAGAGTGAGACAGAGATAGAGACAGAGAGAGACAGAGAGAGACAGAGAGAGACAGAGATAGAGACAGAGAGAGAGACAGAGAGAGAGACAGAGAGCGACAGAGAGAGAGAGACAGAGAGAGAGAGACAGAGACAGACAAAGAGAGAGACAGAGAGAGAGACAGAGAGAGAAACACAGAGACAGAGAGAGACAGTGAGATACAGAGAGAGACAGAGAGAGACAGAGAGAGAAAGAAACCGACAAAGAGAGAGAGACAGGAAGAGACAGATAGAGAGATAGAGAGAGACAGAGAGAGACACAGAGAGTAACAGACAAAAGACAGAGACAAAGAGAGAGACAGAGAAAGAGTGAGAGAGAATGAGAGAGTCAGAGAGAGAGACAGAGAGAAACAGAGACAGAGTGAGAGAGACTGAGAGAGACAAAGAGAGACACAGAGAGAGACAGAGTGAGACAGAGAGATACGGAGATAGAGACACAGAGAGAGACAGAGAGAGACAGAGAGATACAGAGAGAGACAGAGAGAGAGAGAAAGAGATAGAAAGAAAACAGACAAAGAGAGAGAGACAGAGAGAGACAGAAAGAGACAGAGAGATAGAGAGAGACAAAGAAAGACACAACGAGAGACAGAGAGAGACAGAGAGAGACAGAGAGAGACAGAGATAGAGACAGAGACAGAGAGAGACAGAGAGAGACAGAGAGAGAGACAGAGACAAAGAGAGAGACAGAGAGAGACAGAACAGAGTGAGAGAGACTGAGAGAGATAGAGAGAGGGTCAGAGAGAGACAGAGACAAAGAGAGAGACAGAGAGAGACAGAGACAGAGTGAGAAAGACTGAGAGAGAAAGAGAGAGACACAGAGAGAGACAGAGAGAGACAGAGATAAAGACAGAGAGAGACAGAGAGAGAGAGACAGAGAGAGACAAAGAGAGACAGAGAGATACAGAGAGAGACAGAGAGAAACACAGAGAGAGACAGAGAGAGACAGAAAGAGACAGAGAGAGATATAGAGAGAGACTGAGTGAGACACAGAGAGAGACAGAGAGAGAGACAGAGACAAAGAGAGAGACAGAGAGAGACAAAGACAGAGTGAGAGAGACAGAGAGAGACAGAGAGAGACAGAGACAAAGTGAGAGAGACTGAGATAGACAGAGAGAGAGACAGAGAGAGACAGAGACAAAGAGAGAGACAGAGAGAGACAGAGACAGAGTGAGATAGCTTGAGAGAGACAGAGAGAGATACAGAGAGAGACAGAGAGAGACAGAGAGAGACAGAGATAGAGACAGAGAGAGACAGAGAGGGACAGAGAGAGACAGAGATAGAGACAGAGAGAAAGAGAGAGACAGAGAGAGAGAGACAGAAACAGACAAAGAGAGAGACAGAGAGAGAGACACACAAAAACAGAGCGAGACAGTGAGATACAGAGAGAGACAGAGAGAGACAGAGAGAGACAGATAGAGAGACAGAGAGAGAGACTGACAGAGAAAGAGAGAGACAGAGAGAGAGAAAGAGAGAGACAGAGAGAGACAGAGAGAGAGAGACAGAGAGAGACAGAGAGAGAGACAAAGAGAGACAGAGAGAGACAGAGTGATACAGAGAGAGAGACAGAAAGAGAGACAGAGAGAGAAAGAAAACAGACAAAGGGAGAGAAACAGAAAGAGACAGAAAGAGACTGAGAGAGAGATAGAGAGAGACAGAGAGAGACACAGAGAGAGACAGAGAGAGAGATAGAGAGAAAGATAGAGACAGAGAGAGACAGAGACAGAGTTAGAGAGACTGAGAGACAGAGAGACAGAGAGAGACAGAGACAAAGTGAGAGAGACTGAGATAGACAGAGAAGAGACAGAGAGAGACAGAGACAGAGTGAGATAGACTGAGAGAGACAGAGAGAGACACAAGAGAGACAGAGAGAGACAGAGATAGAGACAGAGAGAGACAGAGAGAGAAAGAGAGAGACAGAGATAGAGAAAGAGAGAGAGAGACAGAGAGAGAGACAGAGAGCGACAGAGAGAGAGAGACAGAGGGAGCGACAGAGACAGACACAGAGAGAGACAGAGAGAGAGACAGAGAGAGAAACACAGAGACAGAGAGAGACAGTGAGATACAGAGAGAGACAGAGAGAGACAGAGAGAGAAAGAAACCGACAAAGAGAGAGAGACAGGAAGAGACAGATAGAGAGATAGAGAGAGACAGAGAGAGACACAGAGAGTAACAGACAAAAGACAGAGACAAAGAGAGAGACAGAGAAAGAGTGAGAGAGAATGAGAGAGACAGAGAGAGAGACAGAGAGAAACAGAGAGACAGAGAGAGACAAAGACAGAGTGAGAGAGACAGAGAGAGAGAGAGAGACAGAGACAAAGTGAGAGAGACTGAGATAGACAGAGAGAGAGAGACAGAGAGAGACAGAGACAAAGAGAGAGACAGAGAGAGACAGAGACAGAGTGAGATAGCTTGAGAGAGACAGAGAGAGACACAGAGAGAGACAGAGAGACAGAGAGAGACAGAGATAGAGACAGAGAGAGACAGAGAGGGACAGAGAGAGACAGAGATAGAGACAGAGAGAGAGAGAGACAGAGAGAGAGACAGAGACAGACAAAGAGAGAGACAGAGAGAGAGAGACACACAAAGACAGAGAGAGACAGTGAGATACAGAGAGAGACAGAGAGAGACAGAGTGAGACACAGAGAGAGACAGAGAGAGAGACAGAGACAAAGAGAGAGACAGAGAGAGACAGAGAGAGAGTGAGATAGCTTGAGAGAGACAGAGAGAGATACAGAGAGAGACAGAGTGAGACAAAGAGAGACAGAGATAGAGACAGAGTGAGACATAGAGGGAAAGAGAGAGACAGAGATAGATACTGAGAGAGAGAGACAGAGAGAGAGACAGAGACAGACAAAGAGAGAGACAGAGAGAGAGACACACAGAGACAGAGAGAGAAAGTGAGATACAGAGAGAGACAGAGAGAGACAGAGAGAGACAGAAACCGACAAAGAGAGAGAGACAGAAAGAGACAGATATAGAGATACAGAGAGAGACAGAGAGAGACAGAGACAGAGATAGAGACAGAGAGAGACAGAGAGGGACAGAGAGAGACAGAGAGAGACAGAGAGATACAGAGAGAGACAGAGAGAGAGACAGAGAGAGACAGAAATGAGAAAAAGAGAGAGACAGAGACAGAAAGAGACAGAGAGTGAGATAGAGAGAGACAGAAACCGACAAAGAGAGAGAGACAGAAAGAGACAGATAGAGAGATACAGAGAGAGACAGAGAGAGACAGAGAGAGACAGAGATAGAGACAGAGAGAGACAGAGAGGGACAGAGAGAGACAGAGAGAGACAGAGAGATACAGAGAGAGACAGAGAGAGAGACAGAGAGAGAATGAAATGAGACAAAGAGAGAGACAGAGAGAGACAGAAAGAGACAAAGTGAGATAGAGAGAGACAGAGAGAGACAGAGAGAGATAGAGACAAAGAGAGAGACAGAGAGAGAGAAAGAGAGAGACTGAGACAGAGTGAGAGAGACTGAGAGAGACAGAGAGAGACACAGAGAGAGACAGAGAGAGACAGAGATAGAGAAAGAGAGAGACAGAGAGAGAGACAAAGAGAGAGACAAAGAGAGACAGAGAGATACAGAGAGAGACAGAGAGAGACAGAGACAGTAAAGAGACAAAGAGAGAGAGACAGAGAGAGACAGAAAGAGACAAAGAGAGAGAGACAGAGAGAGACAGAAAGAGATAGAGAGAGACAAAGACAAAGAGAGAGACAGAGAGAGACAGAGAGAGACAGAGAACGAGACAGAGAGAGACATAGACGGACAGAGAGAGACAGAGATAGAGACTGAGAGAGAGAGAGACAGAGAGAGAGACAGAGACAGACAAAGAGAGAGACAGAGAGAGAGACACACAGAGACAGAGAGAGACAGTGAGATACAGAGAGAGACAGAGAGAGACAGAGAGAGACAGAAACCGACAAAGAGAGAGAGGCAGAAAGAGACAGATAGAGAGATACAGAGTGAGACAGAGAGAGACAGAGAGAGACAG
Organism: Mus caroli; assembly: GCF_978045245.1. NCBI lineage: Eukaryota > Metazoa > Chordata > Mammalia > Rodentia > Muridae > Mus > Mus caroli. The sequence continues at coordinate 14,055,272 of NW_028227276.1, read as the reverse complement.
AGATAGAGACAGAGAGAGACAGAGAGGGACAGAGAGAGACAGAGAGAGACAGAGAGATACAGAGAGAGACAGAGAGAGAGATAGACAGAGACAGAAATGAGACAAAGAGAGAGAAAGAGAGAGACAGAAAGAGAAAGAGAGTGAGATAGAGAGAGACAGAAAGAGACAGAGAGAGATAGAGAAAAAGAGAGATACAGAGAGAGAGACAGAGAGAGACCGAGACAGAGTGAGAGAGAATGAGAGAGACAGAGAGAGAGAGACAGAGAGAGACAGAGATAGAGAAAGAGAGAGACAGAGAGAGAGACAGAGAGAGATAGAGAGATACAGAGAGAGAGACAGAGACAGTAAAGAGACAAAGAGAGAGACAGAGAGACAGAAAGAGACAAAGAGAGAGAGACAGAAAGAGACAGAGAGAGACAAAGACAAAGAGAGAGACAGAGAAGACAGAGACAGAGTGAGATAGACTGAGAGAAACAGAGAGACATAGAGAGCGACAGAGAGAGACAGAGATAGAGACAGAGAGAGAACAAAAAGAGAGACAGAGAGAGACAGTTTGATACAGAGATAGAGACTGAGATAGACAGAGAGAGAGACAGAGAGAGACAGAGACAAAGTGAGAGAGACTGAGATAGACAGAGAGAGAGACAGAGAGAGACAGAGACAGAGTGAGATAGACTGAGAGAGACAGAGGTAGACACAAGAGAGACAGAGAGAGACAGAGATAGAGACAGAGAGAGACAGAGAGAGACAGAGAGAGACAGTTATAGAGACAGAGAGAGAGACAGAGAGAGAGACAGAGAGCGACAGAGAGAGAGAGACAGGGAGAGAGACAGAGACAGACAAAGAGAGAGACAGAGAGAGAGAGACAGAGAGAGAAACAAAGAGACAGAGAGAGACAGTGAGATACAGAGAGAGACAGAGAGAGACAGAGAGAGAAAGAAACCGACAAAGAGAGAGAGACAGAAAGAGACAGATAGAGAAATAGAGAGAGAAAGAGAGAGACACAGAGAGTACCAGACAAAAGACAGAGACAAAGAGAGAGACAGAGAAAGAGTGAGAGAGAATGAGAGAGACAGAGAGAGAGACAGAGAGAAACAGAGACAGAGTGAGAGAGACTGAGAGAGACAAAGAGAGACACAGAGAGAGACAGAGTGAGACAGAGAGATACGGAGATAGAGACACAGAGAGAGACAGAGAGAGACAGAGAGATACAAAGAGAGACAGAGAGAGAGAAAGAGACAGAAAGAAAACAGACAAAGAGAGAGAGACAGAGAGAGACAGAAAGAGACAGAGAGATAGAGAGAGAAAAAGAAAGACACAACGAGAGAAGAGAGAGACAGAGAGAGACAGTGATAGAGACAGAGACAGAGTGAGACAGAGAGAGACAGAACAGAGTGAGAGAGACTGAGAGAGACAGAGAGAGGGACAGAAAGAGACAGAGACAAAGTGAGAGAGACTGAGATAGACACAGAGAGAGACAGAGAGAGACAGAGACAAAGAGAGAGACAGAGAGAGACAGAGACAGAGTGAGATAGACTGAGAGAGAAAGAGAGAGACACAGAGAAAGACAGAGAGAGACAGAGATAAAGACAGAGAGAGACACAACGAGAGACAGAGAGAGACAGAGAGAGACCGAGATAGAGACAGAGACAGAGTGAGACAGAGAGAGACCGAGAGAGAGACAGAGACAAAGAGAGAGACAGAGAGAGACAGAACAGAGTGAGAGAGACTGAGAGAGACAGAGAGATGTACAGAGAGAGACAGAGACAAAGTGAGAGAGACTGAGATAGACAGAGAGAGAGACAGAGAGAGACAGAGACAAAGAGAGAGACAGAGACAGACATAGACAGAGTGAGATAGACTGAGAGAGAAAGAGAGAGACACAGAGAGAGACAGAGAGAGACAGAGATAAAGACAGAGAGAGACAGAGAGAGAGACAGAGAGAGACAGAGAGAGACAGAGAGATACAGAGAGAGACAGAGAGAAACACAGAGAGAGACAGATAGAGACAGAAAGAGACAGAAAGAGAGATAGAGAGAGATAGAGTGAGACACATAGAGAGACAGAGAGAGAGACAGAGACAAAAGAGAGACAGAGAGAGACAGAGACAGAGTGAGAGAGATAGAGAGAGACAGAGAGAGACAGAGACAAAGAGAGAGACAGAGAGAGACAGAGACAGAGTGAGATAGCTTGAGAGAGACAGAGAGAGATACAGAGAGAGACAGAGAGAGACAGAGAGAGACAGAGATAGAGACAGAGAAAGACATAGAGGGAAAGAGAGAGACAGAGATAGAGACTGAGAGAGAGAGAGAGACACAGAGAGAGACAGAGACAGACAAAGAGAGAGACAGAGAGAGAGACACACAGAGACAGAGAGAGACAGTGAGATACAGAGAGAGACAGAGAGAGACAGAAACCGACAAAGAGAGAGAGACAGAAAGAGACAGATAGAGAGATACAGAGAGAGACAGAGAGAGACAGAGATAGAGACAGAGAGAGAGACAGAGAGGAACAGAGAGAGACAGAGAGAGACAGAGAGATACAGAGAGAGACAGAGAGAGAGACAGAGAGAGACAGAAATGAGACAAAGAGAGAGACAGAGAGAGACAGAAAGAGACAGAGAGTGAGATAGAGAGACAGAAACCGACAAAGAGAGAGAGACAGAAAGAGACAGATAGAGAGATACAGAGAGAGACAGAGAGATACTGAGAGAGACAGAGATAGAGACAGAGAGAGACAGAGAGAGACAGAGAGATACAGAGAGAGACAGAGAGAGAGACAGAGAGAGAATGAAATGAGAGAAAGAGAGAGACAGAGAGAGACAGAAAGAGACAGAGAGTGAGATAGAGAGAGACAGAGAGAGACAGAGAGAGATAGAGACAAAGAGAGAGACAGAGAGAGAGACAGAGAGAGACCGAGAGAGAGTGAGAGAGACTGAGAGAGACAGAGAGAGACAAAGAGAGAGACAGAGAGAGACAGAGATAGAGAAAGAGAGAGACAGAGAGAGAGACAGAGAGAGACATAGAGAGACAGAGAGATACAGAGAGAGACAGAGAGAGACAGAGACAGTAAAGAGACAAAGAGAGAGAGAGACAGAGAGAGACAGAAAGAGACAAAGAGAGAGAGACAGAGAGAGACAGAAAGAGACAGAGAGAGACAAAGACAAAGAGAGAGACAGAGAGAGACAGAGAGAGACAGAGATAGAGACAGAGAGAGACATAGAGGGACAGAGAGCGACAGAGATAGAGACTGAGAGAGAGAGAGACAGAGAGAGAGACAGAGACAGACAAAGAGAGAGAGAGAGAGACACACAGAGACAGAGAGAGACAGTGAGATACAGAGAGAGACAGAGAGAGACAGAAACCGACAAAGAGAGAGAGGCAGAAAGAGACAGATAGAGAGATACAGAGAGAGAGAGCGATAGAGACAGAGAGATACAGAGAGAGACAGAGGGACAGAGAGAGACAGAAACCGACAAAGAGAGAGAGACAGAAAGATACAGATAGAGAGATACAGAGAGAGACAGAGATAGAGACAGAGAGAGACAGAGAGGGACAGAGAGAGACAGAGAGGGACAGAGAGATACAGAGAGACAGAGAGAGAGACAGAGAGAGACAGAAATGAGACAAAGAGAGAGACAGAGAGAGACAGAAAGAGACAGAGAGTGAGATAGAGAGAGACAGAAACCGACAAAGAGAGAGAGACAGAAAGAGACAGATAGAGAGATACAGAGAGAGACAGAGAGAGACAGAGATAGAGACAGAGAGAGACAGAGAGGGACAGAGAGAGACAGAGAGAGACAGAGAGATACAGAGAGAGACAGAGAGAGAATGAAATGAGACAAAGAGAGAGACAGAGAGAGACAGAAAGAGATAGAGAGTGAGATAGAGAGAGACAGAGAGAGACAGAGAGAGATAGAGACAAAGAGAGAGACAGAGAGAGAGACAGAGAGAGACCGAGAGAGTGAGAGAGACTGAGAGAGACAGAGAGAGACACAGAGAGAGACAGAGAGAGACAGAGATAGAGAAAAAGAGAGACAGAGAGAGAGACAGAGAGAGAGACAATGAGAGACAGAGAGATACAGAGAGAGACAGAGAGAGACAGAGACAGTAAAGAGACAAAGAGAGAGAGACAGAGAGAGACAGAAAGAGACAAAAAGAGAGAGACAGAGAGAGACAGAAAGAGACAGAGAGAGACAAAGACAAAGAGAGAGACAGAGAGAGACAGAGAGAGACAGAGATAGAGACAGAGAGAGACATAGAGGGACAGAGAGAGACAGAGATAGTGACTGAGAGAGAGAGACAGAGAGAGAGACAGAGACAGACAAAGAGAGAGACAGAGAGAGAGACACACAGAGACAGAGAGAGATAGTCAGATACAGAGAGAGACAGAGAGAGACAGAGAGAGACAGAAACCGACAAAGAGAGAGAGGCAGAAAGAGACAGATAGAGAGATACAGAGAGAGACAGAGAGAGACAGAGAGAGAAAGAGATAGAGACAGAGAGAGACAGAGAGGGACAGAGAGAGACAGAGAGAGACAGAGAGATACAGAGAGAGACAGAGAGAGAGACAGAGAGAGACAGAAATGAGACAGAGAGACAGAAAGAGACAGAAAGAGACAGAGAGTGAGATAGAGAGAGACAGAGAGAGATAGAGACAAAGAGAGAGACAGAGAGAGAGACAGAGAGAGACAGAGAGAGACAGAGAGAGACAAAGAGAGAGACAGATAGAGAGACAGAGAGAGAGACAGACAGAGAAAGAGAGAGACAGAAAGAGAGAAAGAGAGAGACAGAGAGAGACAGAGAGAGAGAGACAGACAGAGACCGAAAACAGACAAAGAGAGAGAGACAAAAGAGACAGAGAGAGAGATAGAGAGAGACAGCGAGAGACACAGAGAGAGACACAGAGAGAGAGACAGAGAGATAGAGAGAGACAGAGAGAGACAGAGACAGAGTGAGAGAGACTGAGAGAGACAGAGAGAGACACAGATAGAGAGAGACAGAGAGAGACAGAGAGAGACAGAGAGAGAGACAAAGAGAGACAGAAAGGAGACAGAGCAAGAGAGATAAAGAGAGACAGAAAGAGAGAGAGAGATAGAGAGACAGAAAAAGACACAGAGAGAGACAGAGACACAGAGACAAAGAGAGAGACAGAGACAAAGGGAGAGACAGAGAGAGACAGAGATATAGTGGGAGAGACTGATAGAGACAGAATGAGAGACAGAGAGAGACAGAGTGAGACAGAGAGATACGGAGATAGAGACAGAGAGAGACAGAAATGAGACAAAGAGAGAGACAGAGAGAGACAGAAAGAGACAGAGAGTGATATAGAGAGAGACAGAAACCGACAAAGAGAGAGAGACAGAGAGAGACAGAAAGAGACAGAGAGAGATAGAGAGAGACCAGAAAGATACAGAGAGAGACAGAGAGAGACAGAGACAAAGAGAGAGACAGAGAGAGACAGAGACAGAGTGAGAGAGACTTAGAGAGAGACAGAGAGAAACAGAGAAAGATTGTTAGAGACTGAGAGAGATAGAGAGAGAGACAGAGAGAGACAGATACAAAGAGATAGACAGAATGAGACAGAGAGATAAAGAGAGAGACAGAGAGAGACACAGAGAGAGACTGAGAGAGACAGAGAGAGACATAGAGAGACAGAGAGAGACAGAGATAGAGAAAGAGAGAGACAGAGAGAGACACAGAGAGAGACAGAGATAGAGAAAGAGAGAGACAGAGAGAGACACAGAGAGAGACAGAGAGAGACAGAGAGAGACTAAGATAGAGACAGAGAGAGAGAGAGACAGAGAGAGACAGAGAGAGACAGAGAGAGAGACAGAGAGAGACAAAGAGAGAGACAGATAGAGAGACAGAGAGAGATAGAGACAAAGTGAGAAAGACTGAGATAGACCGAGAGGGAGACAGAGAGAGACAGAGACAAAGAGAGAGACAGACAGAGAAAGAGACAGAGTGAGATAGACTGAGAGAGACAGAGAGAGACATAGAGAGAGACAGAGAGAGACCGAGAGAGACAGAGATAGAGACAGAGAGAGACAGAGAGAGAGACAAAGAGAGACAGAGAGAGACAAGGTGATATATAGAGAGAGACAGAAAGAGAGACAAAGAGAGACAGAAAACAGACAAGAGACAGAGAAAGAGAGAGACAGAAAGAGAGAAAGAGAGAGACAGAGAGAGACAGAGAGAGAGAGACAGACAGAGACCGAAAACAGACAAAGAGAGAGAGACAAAAGAAACAGAGAGAGAGATAGAGAGAGACAGCGAGAGACACAGAGAGAGACACAGAGAGAGAGACAGAGAGATAGAGAGAGACAGAGAGAGACAGAGACAGAGTGAGAGAGACTGAGAGAGACAGAGAGAGACACAGATAGAGAGAGACAGAGAGAGACAGAGAGAGACAGAGAGAGACAGAGAGAGACAGAGATAGAGACAGAGAGAGAGACAGAGAGAGACAAAGAGAGAGACAGAGAGAGACAGAGAGGGAGAGACAGAGAGAGAGACAGAGAGAGATAGAGAGAGAGACTGAGATAGACAGAGAGAGAGATAGAAAAAACAGAGACAAAGAGAGAGACAGAGAGAGACAGAGACAGAGTGAGAAAGACAGAGAGAGACAGAGAGATACAGAGAGAGACAGAGAGATACACCGAGAGAGACAGAGAGAGAGACACACAGAGAGACAGAGAGAGACAGAGAGAGACAGAGAGAGAGAAAGAGAGAGACAGAGAGAGAGACAGAATACAGACAAAGGGAGAGAGACAGAGAGAGTCAAAAAGAGACAGTTAGAGAGATAGAGTGAAACAAAGAGAGACACAGAGAGAGACAGAGAGAGACAGAGAGAGACAGAGAGAGACAGAAATAGACAGAGAGAGACAGAGAGAAAGACAGAGAGAGACAGATAGATACAGAGAGAGACAGAGACAGAGTGAGATAGCTTGAGAGAGACAGAGAGAGATACAGAGAGAGAGACAGAGAGAGACAGAGAGAGACATAGATAGAGACAGAGAGAGACAGAGAGGGACAGAGAGAGACAGAGAGAGAGAGAGACAGAGAGAGAGACAGAGACAGACAAAGAGAGAGACAGAGAGAGACACACACAAAGACAGAGCGAGACAGTGAGATACAGAGAGAGACAGAGAGAGACAGAGAGAGACAGATAGAGAGACAGAGAGAGAGACTGACAGAGAAAGAGAGAGACAGAGAGAGAGAAAGAGAGAGACAGAGAGAGACAGAGAGAGAGACAGAGAGAGACAGAGAGAGAGACAAAGAGAGACAGAGAGAGACAGAGTGATACAGAGAGAGAGACAGAAAGAGAGACAGAGAGAGAAAGAAAACAGACAAAGGGAGAGAGACAGAGAGAGTCAAAAAGAGACAGTTAGAGAGATAGAGTGAGACAAAGAGAGACACAGAGAGAGACAGAGAGAGACAGAGAGAGACAGAAATAGACAGAGAGAGACAGAGAGAAAGACAGAGAGAGACAGATAGATACAGAGAGAGACAGAGAGAGACACAGAGAGAGACAGAGAGAGACAGAAAGAGACAGAGAGAGATAGAGAGAGACAGAGAGAGACACAGAGAGAGACAAAGAGATAGACAGAGACAAAGAGAGAGACAGAGAGAGAGACAAAGTGAGAGAGACAGAGAGAGACAGAGAGAGAGACAGAGAGAGATAGAGACAAAGTGAGAGAGACTGAGATAGACCGAGAGGGAGACAGAGAGAGACAGAGACAAAGAGAGAGACAGACAGAGACAGAGTGAGATAGACTGAGAGAGACAGAGAGAGACATAGAGAGAGACAGAGAGAGACCGAGAGAGACAGAGATAGAGACAGAGAGAGACAGAGAGAGAGACAAAGAGAGACAGAGAGAGACAAGGTGATATATAGAGAGAGACAGAAAGAGAGACAGAGAGAGACAGAAAACAGACAAAGGGAGAGAAACAGAGAGAGACAGAAAGAGACAGAGAGAGATAGAGAGAGACAGAGAGAGACACAGAGAGAGACAGAGAGAGAGAAAGAGACAAAGAGAGCGACAGAGCAAGACAGAGACAGAGTGAGAAAGACTGAGAGACAGAGAGACAGAGAGAGACAGAGACAAATTGAGAGAGACTGAGATAGACAGAGATAGACAGAGAGAGACAGAGACAAAGAGAGAGACAGAGAGAGACAGAGACAGAGTGAGATAGACTGAGAGAGACAGAGAGAGACACAGAGAGAGACAGAGAGAGACAGAAAGAGACAGAGAGAGAGATAGAGAGAGACAGAGAGATACACAGAGAGAAACAGAGTGAGACAGAGAGATACGGAGATAGAGACAGAGCGAGACAGAGAGAGAGACAGAGAGAGACAGAGATAGAGACAGAGAGAGACAGAGAGGGACAGAGAGAGACAGAGATAGAGATAGAGAGAGATAGACAGAGAGTGACAGAGAGAGAGAGAGACAGAGACAGACAAAGAGAGATAGAGACAGAAAGAGACAGATAGAGAGATAGAGAGAGACAGAGAGAGACACAGAGAGAAACAGACTGAAGACAGAGACAAAGAGAGAGACAGAGTGAGAGAGAATGAGAGAGACAGAGAGAGAGACAGAGAGAAACAGAGACAGAGTGAGAGAGACTGAGAAAGACAGAGGGAGACACAGAGAGAGACAGAGTGAGACAGAGAGATACGGAGATAGAGACAGAGAGAGACAGAGAGAGAGACAGAGAGAGACAGAGAGATACAGAGAGAGACAGAGAGAGACACAGAGAGAGACAAAGAGATAGACAGAGACAAAGAGAGAGACAGAGAGACACAAAGACAAAGTGAGAGAGACAGAGAGAGACAGAGAGAGTTAGAGAGAGACAGAGAGATACAGAGAGAGACAGAGAGAGAGACACAGAGAGACAGAAAGGAGACAAAGCAAGAGAGATAAAGAGAGACAGAAAGAGAGAGAGAGATAGAGAGACAGAAAAAGACACAGAGAGAGACAGAGACACAGAGACAGAGAGAGACAGATACAAAGAGAGAGACAGAGAGAGACAGAGATATAGTGAGAGAGACTGATAGAGACAGAATGAGAGACAGAGAGAGATAGAGATAGAGACAGAGAGAGACAGATTGAGACACAGAGAAACACAGAGAGAGATAGAGAGAGAGGTAGATAGAGAGAGACAAAGAGAGAGACAGAGAGAGACAAAGAGAGAGACAGAGAGAGAGACAGAGAGAGAGACAGAGAGAGATGGAGAGACAAGAGCGAGAGACAGAGAGAGAGACAGAGAGAGACACAGATAGACACAGAGAAAAGAGAGAGACAGAGAGAAACAGAGACAGAGTGAGAGAGACTGAGAGAGACAGAGAGAGACTGAGACAGAGTGAGTGAGATTGAGAGAGACAGAGAGAGAGACAGAGAGGCAGAGATAAAGAGAGAGACAGAGAGAGATAGAGAGAGACAGAGAGAGATACAGAGAGAGACAGAGAGAGAGACAGAGAGAGACAGAAAGATACAGATAGAGACAGAGAGAGACACAGATAGAGACAGAGAGAGACAGAGAGAGACAGAGTTAGAGACACAAAGAGAGACAGAGAGATAGAGATAGTGATAGAGAGAGACAGAGAGAAAGACAGAGAGAGACAGAGAGAGACAGATAGATACAGAGAGAGTCAGAGAGAGACACAGAGAGAGACAGAGAGAGACAGAAAGAGACAGAGAGAGATAGAGACACAGAGAGAGACAAAGAAATAGACAGAGACAAAGAGAGAGACAGAGAGAGAAAGAGATAAAGTGAGAGAGACAGAGAGAGACAGAGAGAGACAGAGAGAGACAGAGAGAGACAGAGAGAGATATAGACAAAGTGAGAGAGACTGAGATAGACAGAGAGAGGGACAGAGAGAGACAGAGACAAAGAGAGAGACAGAGACAGAGTGAGATAGACTGAGAGAGACAGAGAGAGACACAGAGAGAGACAGAGAGAGACAGAGAGAGACAGAGTGATACAGAGAGGGAGACAGAAAGAGAGACAGAGACAGAAAACAGACAAAGGGTTGAGAAACAGAAAGAGACAGAAAGAGACTGAGAGAGAGATAGAGAGAGACAGAGAGAGACAGAGAGAGACACAGAGAGAGACAGAGAGACAGAGACAAAGAGAGAGACAGAGGGAGACAGAGACAGAGTGAGAGAGAGAGTGAGAGACAGAGAGACAGAGAGAGACAGAAACAAAGTGAGAGAGACTGAGATAGACAGAGAGAGAGACAGAGAGAGACAGAGAGAAAGAGAGAGACAGACAGAGACAGAGACAGAGTGATAGAGACTGAGAGAGACAGAGAGACATAGACAAAGAAAGATACAGAGAGAGACAGAGACAGAGAGAGAGACTGAGAGAGACAGAGAGATACAGAGAGAGACAGAGAGAGACACAGAGAGAGACAGAGAGAGACAGAGAGAGAAAGAGAGAGACACAAGAGAAACAGAGTGAGACAGAGATAGAGACAGAGAGAGACAGAGAGAGACAGAGAGAGACAGAGATAGAGACAGAGAGAGAGACAGAGAGAGAGACAGAGAGCGACAGAGAGAGAGAGACAGAGAGAGAGACAGGGACAGACAAAGAGAGAGACAGAGAGAGAGACAGAGAGAGAAACACAGAGACAGAGAGAGACAGTGAGATACAGAGAGAGACAGAGAGAGACAGAGAGAGAAAGAAACCGACAAAGAGAGAGAGACAGGAAGAGACAGATAGAGAGATAGAGAGAGACAGAGAGAGACACAGAGAGTAACAGACAAAAGACAGAGACAAAGAGAGAGACAGAGAAAGAGTGAGAGAGAATGAGAGAGTCAGAGAGAGAGACAGAGAGAAACAGAGACAGAGTGAGAGAGACTGAGAGAGACAAAGAGAGACACAGAGAGAGACAGAGTGAGACAGAGAGATACGGATATAGAGACACAGAGAGAGACAGAGAGAGACAGAGAGATACAGAGAGAGACAGAGAGAGAGAGAAAGAGATAGAAAGAAAACAGACAAAGAGAGAGAGACAGAGAGAGACAGAAAGAGACAGAGAGATAGAGAGAGACAAAGAAAGACACAACGAGAGACAGAGAGAGACAGAGAGAGACAGAGAGAGACAGAGATAGAGACAGAGACAGAGAGAGACAGAGAGAGACAGAGAGAGAGACAGAGACAAAGAGAGAGACAGAGAGAGACAGAACAGAGTGAGAGAGACTGAGAGAGATAGAGAGAGGGTCAGAGAGAGACAGAGACAAAGAGAGAGACAGAGACAGAGTGAGAAAGACTGAGAGAGAAAGAGAGAGACACAGAGAGAGACAGAGAGAGACAGAGATAAAGACAGAGAGAGACAGAGAGAGAGAGACAGAGAGAGACAAAGAGAGACAGAGAGATACAGAGAGAGACAGAGAGAAACACAGAGAGAGACAGAGAGAGACAGAAAGAGACAGAGAGAGATATAGAGAGAGACTGAGTGAGACACAGAGAGAGACAGAGAGAGAGACAGAGACAAAGAGAGAGACAGAGAGAGACAAAGACAGAGTGAGAGAGACAGAGAGAGACAGAGAGAGACAGAGACAAAGTGAGAGAGACTGAGATAGACAGAGAGAGAGACAGAGAGAGACAGAGACAAAGAGAGAGACAGAGAGAGACAGAGACAGAGTGAGATAGCTTGAGAGAGACAGAGAGAGATACAGAGAGAGACAGAGAGAGACAGAGAGAGACAGAGATAGAGACAGAGAGAGACAGAGAGGGACAGAGAGAGACAGAGATAGAGACAGAGAGAAAGAGAGAGACAGAGAGAGAGAGACAGAGACAGACAAAGAGAGAGACAGAGAGAGAGACACACAAAGACAGAGCGAGACAGTGAGATACAGAGAGAGACAGAGAGAGACAGAGAGAGACAGATAGAGAGACAGAGAGAGAGACTGACAGAGAAAGAGAGAGACAGAGAGAGAGAAAGAGAGAGACAGAGAGAGACAGAGAGAGAGAGACAGAGAGAGACAGAGAGAGAGACAAAGAGAGACAGAGAGAGACAGAGTGATACAGAGAGAGAGACAGAAAGAGAGACAGAGAGAGAAAGAAAACAGACAAAGGGAGAGAAACAGAAAGAGACAGAAAGAGACTGAGAGAGAGATAGAGAGAGACAGAGAGAGACACAGAGAGAGACAGAGAGAGAGATAGAGAGAAAGATAGAGACAGAGAGAGACAGAGACAGAGTTAGAGAGACTGAGAGACAGAGAGACAGAGAGAGACAGAGACAAAGTGAGAGAGACTGAGATAGACAGAGAAGAGACAGAGAGAGACAGAGACAGAGTGAGATAGACTGAGAGAGACAGAGAGAGACACAAGAGAGACAGAGAGAGACAGAGATAGAGACAGAGAGAGACAGAGAGAGAAAGAGAGAGACAGAGATAGAGAAAGAGAGAGAGAGACAGAGAGAGAGACAGAGAGCGACAGAGAGAGAGAGACAGAGGGAGCGACAGAGACAGACACAGAGAGAGACAGAGAGAGAGACAGAGAGAGAAACACAGAGACAGAGAGAGACAGTGAGATACAGAGAGAGACAGAGAGAGACAGAGAGAGAAAGAAACCGACAAAGAGAGAGAGACAGGAAGAGACAGATAGAGAGATAGAGAGAGACAGAGAGAGACACAGAGAGTAACAGACAAAAGACAGAGACAAAGAGAGAGACAGAGAAAGAGTGAGAGAGAATGAGAGAGACAGAGAGAGAGACAGAGAGAAACAGAGAGACAGAGAGAGACAAAGACAGAGTGAGAGAGACAGAGAGAGAGAGAGAGAGACAGAGACAAAGTGAGAGAGACTGAGATAGACAGAGAGAGAGACAGAGAGAGACAGAGACAAAGAGAGAGACAGAGAGAGACAGAGACAGAGTGAGATAGCTTGAGAGAGACAGAGAGAGACACAGAGAGAGACAGAGAGACAGAGAGAGACAGAGATAGAGACAGAGAGAGACAGAGAGGGACAGAGAGAGACAGAGATAGAGACTGAGAGAGAGAGAGACAGGGAGAGAGACAGAGACAGACAAAGAGAGAGACAGAGAGAGAGACACACAGAGACAGAGAGAGACAGTGAGATACAGAGAGAGACAGAGAGAGACAGAGAGAGACAGAAACCGACAAAGAGAGAGGGGCAGAAAGAGACAGATAGAGAGATACAGAGTGAGACAGAGAGAGACAGAGAGAGACAGAGATAGAGACAGAGAGAGACAGAGAGGGACAGAGAGAGACAGAGAGAGACAGAGAGATACAGAGAGAGACAGAGAGAGAGATAGACAGAGACAGAAATGAGACAAAGAGAGAGAAAGAGAGAGACAGAAAGAGAAAGAGAGTGAGATAGAGAGAGACAGAAAGAGACAGAGATAGAGACAAAGAGAGATACAGAGAGAGAGACAGAGAGAGACCGAGACAGAGTGAGAGAGAATGAGAGAGACAGAGAGAGAGACAGAGAGAGACAGAGATAGAGAAAGAGAGAGACAGAGAGAGAGACAGAGAGAGATAGAGAGATACAGAGAGAGAGACAGAGACAGTAAAGAGACAAAGAGAGAGACAGAGAGACAGAAAGAGACAAAGAGAGAGAGACAGAAAGAGACAGAGAGAGACAAAGACAAAGAGAGAGACAGAGAAGACAGAGACAGAGTGAGATAGACTGAGAGAAACAGAGAGACATAGAGAGTGACAGAGAGAGACAGAGATAGAGACAGAGAGAGAACAAAAAGAGAGACAGAGAGAGACAGTTTGATACAGAGATAGAGACAGAGAGAGACAGAGAGAGAGACAGAGAGAGACAGAGACAAAGTGAGAGAGACTGAGATAGACAGAGAGAGAGACAGAGAGAGACAGAGACAGAGTGAGATAGACTGAGAGAGACAGAGGTAGACAAAAGAGAGACAGAGAGACAGAGATAGAGACAGAGAGAGACAGAGAGAGACAGAGAGAGACAGTTATAGAGACAGAGAGAGAGACAGAGAGAGAGACAGAGAGCGACAGAGAGAGAGAGACAGAGAGAGAGACAGAGACAGACAAAGAGAGAGACAGAGAGAGAGAGACAGAGAGAGAAACAAAGAGACAGAGAGAGACAGTGAGATACAGAGAGAGACAGAGAGAGACAGAGAGAGAAAGAAACCGACAAAGAGAGAGAGACAGAAAGAGACAGATAGAGAGATAGAGAGAGAAAGAGAGAGACACAGAGAGTACCAGACAAAAGACAGAGACAAAGAGAGAGACAGAGAAAGAGTGAGAGAGAATGAGAGAGACAGAGAGAGAGACAGAGAGAAACAGAGACAGAGTGAGAGAGACTGAGAGAGACAAAGAGAGACACAGAGAGAGACAGAGTGAGACAGAGAGATACGGAGATAGAGACACAGAGAGAGACAGAGAGAGACAGAGAGATACAAAGAGAGACAGAGAGAGAGAGAAAGAGACAGAAAGAAAACAGACAAAGAGAGAGAGACAGAGAGAGACAGAAAGAGACAGAGAGATAGAGAGAGAAAAAGAAAGACACAACGAGAGACAGAGAGAGACAGAGAGAGACAGTGATAGAGACAGAGACAGAGTGAGACAGAGAGAGACAGAACAGAGTGAGAGAGACTGAGAGAGACAGAGAGAGGGACAGAAAGAGACAGAGACAAAGTGAGAGAGACTGAGATAGACACAGAGAGAGACAGAGAGAGACAGAGACAAAGAGAGAGACAGAGAGAGACAGAGACAGAGTGAGATAGACTGAGAGAGAAAGAGAGAGACACAGAGAAAGACAGAGAGAGACAGAGATAAAGACAGAGAGAGACACAACGAGAGACAGAGAGAGACAGAGAGAGACCGAGATAGAGACAGAGACAGAGTGAGACAGAGAGAGACCGAGAGAGAGACAGAGACAAAGAGAGAGACAGAGAGAGACAGAACAGAGTGAGAGAGACTGAGAGAGACAGAGAGATGTACAGAGAGAGACAGAGACAAAGTGAGAGAGACTGAGATAGACAGAGAGAGAGACAGAGAGAGACAGAGACAAAGAGAGAGACAGAGACAGACATAGACAGAGTGAGATAGACTGAGAGAGAAAGAGAGAGACACAGAGAGAGACAGAGAGAGACAGAGATAAAGACAGAGAGAGACAGAGAGAGAGAGACAGAGAGAGACAGAGAGAGACAGAGAGATACAGAGAGAGACAGAGAGAAACACAGAGAGAGACAGATAGAGACAGAAAGAGACAGAAAGAGAGATAGAGAGAGATAGAGTGAGACACATAGAGAGACAGAGAGAGAGACAGAGACAAAAGAGAGACAGAGAGAGACAGAGACAGAGTGAGAGAGATAGAGAGAGACAGAGAGAGACAGAGACAAAGAGAGAGACAGAGAGAGACAGAGACAGAGTGAGATAGCTTGAGAGAGACAGAGAGAGATACAGAGAGAGACAGAGAGAGACAGAGAGAGACAGAGATAGAGACAGAGAAAGACATAGAGGGAAAGAGAGAGACAGAGATAGAGACTGAGAGAGAGACACAGAGAGAGACAGAGACAGACAAAGAGAGAGACAGAGAGAGAGACACACAGAGACAGAGAGAGACAGTGAGATACAGAGAGAGACAGAGAGAGACAGAAACCGACAAAGAGAGAGAGACAGAAAGAGACAGATAGAGAGATACAGAGAGAGACAGAGAGAGACAGAGATAGAGACAGAGAGAGAGACAGAGAGGAACAGAGAGAGACAGAGAGAGACAGAGAGATACAGAGAGAGACAGAGAGAGAGACAGAGAGAGACAGAAATGAGACAAAGAGAGAGACAGAGAGAGACAGAAAGAGACAGAGAGTGAGATAGAGAGAGACAGAAACCGACAAAGAGAGAGAGACAGAAAGAGACAGATAGAGAGATACAGAGAGAGACAGAGAGATACTGAGAGAGACAGAGATAGAGACAGAGAGAGACAGAGAGAGACAGAGAGATACAGAGAGAGACAGAGAGAGAGACAGAGAGAGAATGAAATGAGAGAAAGAGAGAGACAGAGAGAGACAGAAAGAGACAGAGAGTGAGATAGAGAGAGACAGAGAGAGACAGAGAGAGATAGAGACAAAGAGAGAGACAGAGAGAGAGACAGAGAGAGACCGAGAGAGAGTGAGAGAGACTGAGAGAGACAGAGAGAGACAAAGAGAGAGACAGAGAGAGACAGAGATAGAGAAAGAGAGAGACAGAGAGAGAGACAGAGAGAGACATAGAGAGACAGAGAGATACAGAGAGAGACAGAGAGAGACAGAGACAGTAAAGAGACAAAGAGAGAGAGAGACAGAGAGAGACAGAAAGAGACAAAGAGAGAGAGACAGAGAGAGACAGAAAGAGACAGAGAGAGACAAAGACAAAGAGAGAGACAGAGAGAGACAGAGAGAGACAGAGATAGAGACAGAGAGAGACATAGAGGGACAGAGAGCGACAGAGATAGAGACTGAGAGAGAGAGAGACAGAGAGAGAGACAGAGACAGACAAAGAGAGAGACAGAGAGAGAGACACACAGAGACAGAGAGAGACAGTGAGATACAGAGAGAGACAGAGAGAGACAGAAACCGACAAAGAGAGAGAGGCAGAAAGAGACAGATAGAGAGATACAGAGAGAGAGAGCGATAGAGACAGAGAGATACAGAGAGAGACAGAGGGACAGAGAGAGACAGAAACCGACAAAGAGAGAGAGACAGAAAGATACAGATAGAGAGATACAGAGAGAGACAGAGATAGAGACAGAGAGAGACAGAGAGGGACAGAGAGAGACAGAGAGGGACAGAGAGATACAGAGAGACAGAGAGAGAGACAGAGAGAGACAGAAATGAGACAAAGAGAGAGACAGAGAGAGACAGAAAGAGACAGAGAGTGAGATAGAGAGAGACAGAAACCGACAAAGAGAGAGAGACAGAAAGAGACAGATAGAGAGATACAGAGAGAGACAGAGAGAGACAGAGAGAGACAGAGATAGAGACAGAGAGAGACAGAGAGGGACAGAGAGAGACAGAGAGAGACAGAGAGATACAGAGAGAGACAGAGAGAGAATGAAATGAGACAAAGAGAGAGACAGAGAGAGACAGAAAGAGATAGAGAGTGAGATAGAGAGAGACAGAGAGAGACAGAGAGAGATAGAGACAAAGAGAGAGACAGAGAGAGAGACAGAGAGAGACCGAGAGAGTGAGAGAGACTGAGAGAGACAGAGAGAGACACAGAGAGAGACAGAGAGAGACAGAGATAGAGAAAAAGAGAGACAGAGAGAGAGACAGAGAGAGAGACAATGAGAGACAGAGAGATACAGAGAGAGACAGAGAGAGACAGAGACAGTAAAGAGACAAAGAGAGAGAGACAGAGAGAGACAGAAAGAGACAAAAAGAGAGAGACAGAGAGAGACAGAAAGAGACAGAGAGAGACAAAGACAAAGAGAGAGACAGAGAGAGACAGAGAGAGACAGAGATAGAGACAGAGAGAGACATAGAGGGACAGAGAGAGACAGAGATAGTGACTGAGAGAGAGAGACAGAGAGAGAGACAGAGACAGACAAAGAGAGAGACAGAGAGAGAGACACACAGAGACAGAGAGAGATAGTCAGATACAGAGAGAGACAGAGAGAGACAGAGAGAGACAGAAACCGACAAAGAGAGAGAGGCAGAAAGAGACAGATAGAGAGATACAGAGAGAGACAGAGAGAGACAGAGAGAGAAAGAGATAGAGACAGAGAGAGACAGAGAGGGACAGAGAGAGACAGAGAGAGACAGAGAGATACAGAGAGAGACAGAGAGAGAGACAGAGAGAGACAGAAATGAGACAGAGAGACAGAAAGAGACAGAAAGAGACAGAGAGTGAGATAGAGAGAGACAGAGAGAGACAGAGAGAGATAGAGACAAAGAGAGAGACAGAGAGAGAGACAGAGAGAGACCGAGACAGAGTGAGAGAGAAAGAGACAGAGAGAGAGACAGAGAGAGACCGAGACAGAGTAAGAGAGAAAGAGAGAAACAGAGAGAGAGACAGAGAGAGAGACAGAGAGAGACAGAGTGATACAGAGAGAGAAAGAAGAGAGACAGAGACAGTAAAGAGACAAAGAGAGAGAGACAGAGAGACAGAAAGAGACAAAGAGAGAGAGACAGAGAGAGACAGAAAGAGACAGAGAGAGACAAATTCAAAGAGAGAGACAGAGAGAGACACAGAGAGCGACAGAGAGAGACAGAGATAGAGACAGAGAGAGACAGAGAGAGAGATAGAGAGAGACAGAGACAAAGTGAGAGAGACTGAGATAGACAGAGAGAGAGACAGAGAGAGACAGAGACAGAGTGAGATAGACTGAGAGAGACAGAGAGAGACACAAGAGAGACAGAGAGAGACAGAGATAGAGACAGAGAGAGACAGAGAGAGAGAGACAGTAGAGAGACAGAGAGGGACAGAGAGAGAGACAGAGAGAGAGACAGAGACAGACAAAGAGAGAGACAGAGAGAGAGAGACAGAGAGAGAAACACAGAGACAGAGAGAGACAGTGAGATACAGAGAGAGACAGAGAGAGACAGAGAGAGAAAGAAACCGACAAAGAGAGAGAGACAGAAAAAGACAGATAGAGAGATAGAGAGAGACAGAGAAAGACACAGAGAGTAACAGACAAAAGACAGAGACAAAGAGAGAGACAGAGAAAGAGTGAGAGAGAATGAGAGAGACAGAGAGAGAGACAGAGAGAAACAGAGACAGAGTGAGAGAGACTGAGACAAAGACAGACACAGAGAGAGACAGAGTGAGACAGAGAGATACAGAGATAGAGACACAGAGAGAGACAGAGAGAGACAGAGAGATACAGAGAGAGACAGAGAGAGAGAGAAAGAGACAGAAAGAAAACAGACAAAGAGAGAGAGACAGAGAGAGACAGAGAGAGACAGAGATAGAGACAGAGAGAGACAGAAATGAGACAGACAGACAGAAAGAGACAGAAAGAGACAGAGAGTGAGATAGAGAGAGACAGAGAGAGACAGAGAGAGATAGAGACAAAGAGAGAGACAGAGAGAGAGACAGAGAGAGACCGAGACAGAGTGAGAGAGAAAGAGAGAGACAGAGAGAGAGACAGAGAGAGAGACAGAGAGAGACAGAGTGATACAGAGAGAGACAGAGAGAGAGAGACAGAGACAGTAAAGAGACAAAGAGAGAGAGACAGAGATACAGAAAGAGACAAAGAGAGAGAGACAGAGAGAGACAGAAAGAGACAGAGAGAGACAAATTCAAAGAGAGAGACAGAGAGAGACAGAGACAGAGTGAGATAGACTGAGAGAGACAGAGAGAGACACAGAGAGCGACAGAGAGAGACAGAGATAGAGACAGAGAGAGACAGAGAGAGAGACAGAGAGAGACAGAGACAAAGTGAGAGAGACTGAGATAGACAGAGAGAGAGACAGAGAGAGACAGAGACAGAGTGAGATAGACTGAGAGAGACAGAGAGAGACACAAGAGAGACAGAGAGAGACAGAGATAGAGACAGAGAGAGACAGAGAGTGAGAGACAGTAGAGAGACAGAGAGGGACAGAGAGAGAGACAGAGAGATAGACAGAGACAGACAAAGAGAGAGAGAGAGAGAGACAGAGAGAGAAACACAGAGACAGAGAGAGACAGTGAGATACAGAGAGAGACAGAGAGAGACAGAGAGAGAAAAAAACCGACAAAGAGAGAGAGACAGAAAGAGACAGATAGAGAGATAGAGAGAGACAGAGAGAGACACAGAGAGTAACAGAGAAAAGACAGAGACAAAGAGAGAGACAGAGAAAGAGTGAGAGAGAATGAGAGAGACAGAGAGAGAGACAGAGAGAAACAGAGACAGAGTGAGAGAGACTGAGACAAAGAGAGACACAGAGAGAGACAGAGTGTGACAGAGAGATACAGAGATAGAGACACAGAGAGAGACAGAGAGAAACAGAGAGATACAGAGAGAGACAGAGAGAGAGAGAAAGAGACAGAAAGAAAACAGACAAAGAGAGAGAGACAGAGAGAGACAGAAAGAGACAGAGAGATAGAGAGAGACAAAGAAAGACACAACAAGAGACAGAGAGAGACAGAGAGAGACAGAGATAGAGACAGAGACAGAGTGAGACAGAAAGAGACAGAGAGAGAGACAGAGACAAAGAGAGAGACAGAGAGAGACAGAACAGAGTGAGAGAGACTGAGAGAGACAGAGAGAGGGACAGAGAGAGACAGAGACAAAGTGAGAGAGACTGAGATAGACAGCGAGAGAGACAGAGAGAGACAGAGACAAAGAGAGAGACAGAGAGAGACAGAGACAGAGTGAGAGACAGAGAGAGACAGAGAGAGACAGAGACAAAGTGAGAGAGACTGAGATAGACAGAGAGAGAGACAGAGAGAGACAGAGACAAAGAGAGAGACAGAGAGAGACAGAGACAGAGTGAGATAGCTTGAGAGAGACAGAGAGAGATACAGAGAGAGACAGAGAGAGACAGTTAGAGACAGAGATAGAGACAGAGAGAGACAGAGAGGGACAGAGAGAGACAGAGATAGAGAGAGAGAGAGAGACAGAGAGAGAGTGACAGAGACAGTCAAAGAGAGAGACAGAGAGAGAGACACACAAAGAGAGAGAGAGACAGTGAGATATAGAGAGAGACAGAGAGAGACAGAGAGAGATAGAGAGAGAGACAGAGTGAGACACAGAGAGAGACAGAGAGAGAGACAGAGACAAAGAGAGAGACAGAGAGAAACAGAGACAGAGTGAGAGAGACAGAGAGAGACAGAGAGAGAGACAGAGAGAGATAGAGACAAAGTGAGAGAGAGTGAGATAGACAGAGAGAGAGACAGAGAGAGACAGAGACAAAGAGAGAGACAGAGAGAGACAGAGACAGAGTGAGATAGCTTGAGAGAGACAGAGAGAGATACAGAGAGAGACAGAGAGAGACAGAGAGAGACAGAGATAGAGACAGAGAGAGACATAGAGGGAAAGAGAGAGACAGAGATAGAGACTGAGAGAGAGAGAGACACAGACAGAGACAGACAAAGAGAGAGACAGAGAGAGAGACACACAGAGACAGAGAGAGACAGTGAGATACAGAGAGAGACAGAGAGAGACAGAGAGAGACAGAAACCGACAAAGAGAGAGAGACAGAAAGAGACAGATAGAGAGATACAGAGAGAGACAGAGAGAGACAGAGATATAGACAGAGAGAGACAGAAAGGGACAGAGAGAGACAGAGAGAGACAGAGAGATACAGAGAGAGACAGATAGAGAGAGACAGAGAGAGACAGAAATGAGCCAAAGAGAGAGACAGAGACAGAAAGAGACAGAGAGTGAGATAGAGAGAGATAGAAACCGACAAAGAGAGAGAGACAGAAAGAGACAGAGAGTGAGATAGAGAGAGACAGAAACCGACAAAAAGAGAGAGACAGAAAGAGACAGATAGAGAGATACAGAGAGATACAGAGAGAGACAGAGAGAGACAGAGATAGAACATAGAGAGACAGAGAGGGACAGAGAGAGAGAGAGACAGAGAGATACAGAGAGAGACAGACAGAGAGAGAGAGAGACAGAGAGCGACAGAGAGAGAGACAGAGAGAGAGACAGAGACAGACAAAGAGAGAGACAGAGAGAGAGAGGCAGAGAGAGAAACACAGAGACAGAGAGAGACAGTGAGATACAGAGAGAGACAGAGAGAAACAGAGAGCGACCGAGACAGAGTGAGAGTGACTGAGAGAGACAGAGAGAGACACAGAGAGAGACAGAGAGAGACAGAGATAGAGAAAGAGAGAGACAGAGAGAGAGACAGAGAGAGAGACATAGAGAGACAGAGAGATACAGAGAGAGACATAGAGAGACAGAGACAGTAAAGAGACAGAGAGAGAGAGACAGAGAGAGACAGAAAGTGACAAAGAGAGAGAGACAGAGAGAGACAGAAAGAGACAGAGAGAGACAAAGACAAAGAGAGAGACAGAGAGAGACAGAGAGAGACAGAGAAAGAGACAGAGAGAGACATAGAGGGACAGAGAGAGACAGAGATAGAGACTGAGAGAGAGAGAGACAGAGAGAGAGACAGAGACAGACAAAGAGAGAGACAGAGAGAGAGACACACAGAGACAGAGAGAGACAGTGAGATACAGAGAGAGACAGAGAGAGACAGAGAGAGACAGAAACCGACAAAATGAGAGAGGCAGAAAGAGACAGATAGAGAGATACAGAGAGAGACAGAGAGAGATAGAGATAGAGAGAGACAGAGATAGAGACAGAGAGAGACAGAGAGGGACAGAGAGAGACAGAGAGAGACAGAGAGATACAGAGAGAGACAGAGAGAGAGACAGAGAGAGACAGAAATGAGACAAAGAGAGAGACAGAGAGAGACAGAAAGAGACAGAGAGTGAGATAGATAGAGACAGAGAGAGACAGAGAGAGATAGAGACAAAGAGAGAGACAGAGAGAGAGACAGAGAGAGACCGAGACAGAGTGAGAGAGAATGAGAGAGACAGAGAGAGAGACAGAGAGAGACAGAGATAGAGAAAGAGAGAGACAGAGAGAGACAGAGAGACAGAGAGAGACAGAGAGATACAGAGAGAGAGACAGAGACAGTAAAGAGACAAAGAGAGAGACAGAGAGACAGAAAGAGACAAAGAGAGAGAGACAGAGAGAGACAGAAAGAGACAGAGAGAGACAAAGACAAAGAGAGAGACAGAGAAGACAGAGACAGAGTGAGATAGACTGAGAGAGACAGAGAGAGACACAGAGAGCGACAGAGATAGACAGAGATAGAGACAGAGAGAGACAGAGAGAGAGACAGAGAGATACAGAGAGAGACAGAGAGAGAGACAGAGACAGTAAAGAGACAAAGAGAGAGAGACAGAGAGAGACAAAAAGAGACAAAGAGAGAGAGCCAGAGAGAGACAGAAAGAGACAGAGAGAGATAGAGAGAGATACACAGAGACACAGAGAGAGACAGAGAAAAGAGAGAGACAGAGAGAGACAAGGATAGAGTGAGAGAGACTGAGAGAGACTGAGAGAGACACAGAGAGAGACAGAGACAGAGTGAGAAAGACTGAGAGAGACAGGGAGAGACAGAGATATAGACAGAGAGAGATAGAGAGAGACAGAGATAGAGACAGAAAGAGACAGAGAGACAGATAGAGACAGAGAGACACAGAGAGAAACAGAGAGAGACAGAGAGAGACACATAGAGAGACAGAGAGAGACGGATTTATAAACAGAGAAAGACAGAGAGAGAGACAGAGAGAGACAGAGAGTGTCAGAGAGATACAGAGAGAGACAGAGTGAGACACAGAGAGAGACAGAGATAGAGACAGAGAGAGAAAGAGAAAGAGACAGAGAGAGACACAGTGAGAGACAGAGAGAGACAGAGAAAGACAAAGAGAGAGACAGAGAGTGATAGAGTGATAAACAGAGAGAGACAGAGATAGAGACAGAGAGAGACAGAGAGGCAGAGAGAGAAAGATAGAGGCAGAGAGAGACAGAGAGAGAGACAGAGAGAGACAGGGAGAGAAACAGAGAGACAGAGAGAGAGACAGGGAGAGACAGAGTTAGAGACAGAGAGAGATAGAGAGAGAGACAGAAAAAGGGACATAGAGACAGAGAGAGACAGAGAGAGACAGAGAGAAAGACAGAAAGAGACAGATAGAGACAGAGAGAGAGACAGAGAGAGACAGAGAAAGACACAGAGAGAGACAGAGAGAGACAGAGACAGAGAGAGAGACAGAGAGACATAGAGACACAGAGAGAGACAGAGAGAGAGAAAATTGAGACAGAGATAGAGAGACAGAGAGAGATAGAGAGAGATAGAGTGAGACAGAGAGAGACAGAGAGAGACAAAGAAAGACAGAGAGAGAGACAGAGAGATAGACAGAGACAGAGACAGAGAGAGAGACAGAGAGAGAGACAGAGAGAGACAGAGAGAGAAAGAGAGACAGAATGAGAGACAAACAGAGAAAGACAGAGAGAGACAGATAAAGACAGTTAGAGACAGAGAGAGACAGAGAGAGACAAAGAGAGAGACAGATAGAGAGACAGAGAGAGAGACTGACAGAGAAAGAGAGAGACAGAGAGAGAGAAAGAGAGAGAAAGAGAGAGACAGAGAGGGAGAGACAGAGAGAGAGAGAGACAGACAGAGACCGAAAACAGACAAAGAGAGAGAGTCATAAAGAGACAGAGAGAGAGATAGAGAGAGAGAGTGAGAGACACAGAGAGAGACAGAGAGAGAGACACAGAGATAGAGACAGACAGAGAGAGACAGAGACAGAGTGAGAGAGACTGAGAGTGACAGAGAGAGACACAGATAGAGAGAGAGACAGAGAGAGAGACAGAGAAGACAGAGAGATAAAGAGGGAGACAGAGAGAGAGAGACAGAGAGAGACACAGAGAGAGAGACAAAGAGATAGACAGAGACAAAGAGAGAGACAGAGAGACACAAAGACAAAGTGAGAGAGACAGAGAGAGACAGAGAGAGAGACAGAGAGAGACAGAGAGATACAGAGAGAGACAGAGAGAGAGACACAGAGAGACAGAAAGGAGACAAAGCAAGAGAGATAAAGAGAGACAGAAAGAGACAGAGAGAGATAGAGAGACAGAAAAAGCCACAGAGAGAGACAGAGACACAGAGAGAGACCGAGAGAGAGACAGAGAATAGAGAGAGGCTGAGAGAGACAGAGATCTAGTGCGAGAGACTGATAGAGACAGAATGAGAGACAGAGAGAGACAAAGATAGAGACAGAGAGAGACAGATAGAGACACAGAGAGACACAGAGAGAGATAAGAGAGAGGTAGATAGAGAGAGACAAAGAGGGAGACAGAGAGAGAGACAGAGAGAGAGATGGAGAGATAAGAGCGATGACAGAGAGAGAGAGACAGAGGGAGACAGAGAAAAGAGAGAGGCAGAGAGAAACAGAGACAGAGTGAGAGAGACTGAGAGAGACAGAGGGAGAGACAGAGACAGAGTGAGAGAGATTGAGAGAGACTGAGAGAGAGACAGAGAGGCAGAGATAAAGAGAGAGACAGAGATAGGACAGAGAGAGACAGAGAGATACAGAGAGAGACAGAGAGAGACACAGATAGAGACAGAGAGAGACAGAGAGAGACAGAGTTAGAGACAGAAAGAGAGACAGAGAGATAGAGATAGTGATAGAGAGAGACAGAGAGAAAGACAGAGAGAGAGACAGATAGATATAGAGAGAGACAGAAAGAGACAGAGGGAGATAGAGAGAGACACAGAGAGACACAGAGAGAGACAAAGAGAGAGACAGAGAGAGACAGAGACAAAGTGAGAATGACAGAGAGAGTCAGAGAGAGAGACAGAGAGAGATATAGACAAACTGAGAGAGACTGAGATAGACAGAGAGAGAGACAGAGGGAGACAGAGACAAAGAGAGAGACAGAGAGACAGAGACAGAGTGAGATAGACTGAGAGAGACATAGAGAGACACAGAGAGAGACAGAGAGAGACAGAGAGAGACAGAGATAGAGAGAGACAGAGATAGAGACAGAGAGAGACAGAGTGATACAGAGAGAGAGACAGAAAGAGAGACAGATTGAGACACAAAACAGACAAAGGGAGAGAAACAGAGAGAGACAGAATGAGACAGATAGAGAGATAGAGTGAGAAAGAGAGAGACACAGAGAGAGACAGAGAGAGAGACAGAGACAAAGAGAGAGACAGAGAGAGACAGAGACAAAGTGAGAGAGACTGAGATAGACAGAGAGAGAGACAGAGAAAGACAAAGACAAAGAGAGAGACAGAGACAGAGTGAGATAGACTGAGAGACAGAGAGAGACAGAGAGAGACAGAGAGATACAGAGGGAGACAGAGAGAGACAGGGATAGAGACAGAGACAGAGAGAGACTGAGAGAGACAGAGAGAGAGACAGAGACAAAGAGAGAGACAGAGAGAGACAGAACAGAGTGAGAGAGACTGAGAGACAGAGAGAGAGACAGAGACAGACAGAGATAGAGACTGAGAGAGACAGAGAGAGAGACAGAGAGAGATGAGAGAGACAGAGAGATACAGAGAGAGACAGAGAGAAACACAGAGAGAGACAGAGAGAGACAGAAAGAGACTGAGAGAGAGATAGAGAGAGTCAGAGAGAGACACAGAGAGAGACAGAGAGAGTGACAGAGACAAAGAGAGAGACAGAGAGAGACAGAGACAGAGTGAGAGAGACAGAGAGAGACAAAGAGAGAGACAGAGAGAGACAGAGACCAAGTGAAAGAGACTGAGATAGACAGAGAGAAAGACAGAGAGAGACAGAGACAAAGAGAGAGACAGAGAGACAGAGACAGAGTGAGATAGCCTGAGAGAGACAGAGTGAGACAAAAGAGAGACAGAGAGAGACAGAGATAGAGACAGAGAGAGACAGAGAGAGACAGAGACAGAGTGAGATAGCCTGAGAGTGACAGAGTGAGACAAAAGAGAGACAGAGAGAGACAGAAAGAGAGACAGAGAGAGACAGAGAGAGAGAGACAGAGAGAGAGACCGAGACAGACAAAGAGAGAGACAGAGAGAGAGACACACAGAGACAGAGAGAGACAGTGTGATACAGAGAGAGACAGAGAGAGAAAGAAACCGACAAAGAGAGAGAGACAGAAAGAGACAGATAGAGAGATAGAGAGAGACAGAGAGAGACAAAGAGAGTATCAGACAAAAGACAGAGACAAAGAGAGAGACAGAGAAAGAGTGACAGAGAATGAGAGAGACAGAGAGAAACAGAGACAGAGTGAGAGAGAGTGAGAGAGACAAAGAGAGACACAGAGAGAGACAGAGTGAGACAGAGAGATACGGAGATAGAGACACAGAGAGAGACAGAGAGAGACAGAGAGATACAGAGAGAGACAGAGAGAAAGAAAGAGACAGAAAGAAAACAGACAAAGAGAGAGAGACAGAGAGAGAGACAGAAAGAGACAGATAGAGAGATAGAGAGAAACAAAGAAAGACACAACGAGAGACAGAGAGAGACAGAGAGAGACAGAGATAGAGACAGAGACAGAGTGAGACAGAGAGAGACAGAGAGAGAGACAGAGACAAAGAGAGAGACAGAGAGAGACAGAGACAAATTGAGAGAGACTGAGATAGACAGAGAGAGAGACAGAGAGAGACAGAGAGAAAGAGAGAGACAGAGAGAGAGACAGAGAGAGACAGAGATAAAGACAGAGAGAGACAGAGAGAGAGACAGAGAGAGACAGAGATACAGAGAGAAACAGAGAGAAACCGAGAGAGAGACAGATAGAGACAGAAAGAGACAGAGAGAGAGATAGAGAGAGACAGAGTGAGACACAGAGAGAGACAGAGAGAGAGAGACAGAGACAAAGAGAGAGACAGAGACAGAGTGAGAGAGACAGAGAGAGACAGAAAGTGACAGAGAGAGATAGAGAGAGATAGAGAGAGACACAGAGAGAGACAGAGAAAAGAGAGAGACAGAGAGAGACAAGGACAGATTGAGAGAGACTGAGAGAGACTGAGAGAGACAGAGAGAGAGACAGAGACAGAGTGAGAGAGACTGAGAGAGACAGAGAGAGAGACAGAGAGAGACAGAGTGAGACACAGAGAGAGTCAGAGATACAGAGAGAGACAGAGAAAGAGACAGAGAGAGACACAGTGAGAGACAGAGAGAGACAGAAAGACAAAGAGAGAGACAGAGAGTGACAGAGTGATAAACAGAGAGAGACAGAGATAGAGACAGAGAGAGACAGAGAGAGAAAGATAGAGGCAGAGAGACAGAGAGAGAGACAGAGAGAGACAGGGAGAGAAACAGAGAGACAGAGAGAGAGACAGGGAGAGACAGAGTTAGAGACAGAGAGAGATAGAGAGAGAGACAGAGAAAGGGACATAGAGACAGAGAGAGACAGAGAGAGACAGAGAGAGAGACAGAGAGAGACACAGAGAGAGACAGAGAGAGACAGAGAGAGACAGAGACAGAGAGAGAGACAGAGAGACAGAGAGACACAGATAGAGACAGAGAGAGACAGAGAGAGAGAAAAAGAGAGACAGATAGAGAGACAGAGAGAGATAGAGAGAGATAGAGTGAGACAGAGAGAGACAAACAGAGAAAGACAGAGAGAGACAGATAAAGACAGAGATAGAGAGACAGTGACAGAGTGAAAGAGACTGAGAGAGACAAAGTGAGAGAGAGAGAGAGACAGAGACATACAGAGAGAGACATAGAAAGACAGAGAGATACACCGAGAGAGACAGAGAGAGACAGAGGTAGACAGAGAGAGACAGAGAGAGAGACAGAGAGAGAGACAGACAGAGACAGAGAGAGACAGGGAGAGAGACAGAGAGACACAGAGAGAGACAGAAAGATACAGAGAGAGACAGAGAGAGACAGAAAAGAGACAAAGAGAGAGACAGAGAAAGACAGAAAGAGACAGAGAGTGAGATAAAGAGAGACAGAGAGAGACAGAGAGAGAGACAGAGAGAGAGACAGAGAGAGAAAGAGAGAGACAGAGGGAGACAGAGAGAGACAGACAGAGACAGAGAGAGACAGAGAGAGACAGAGATAGAGACAGAGAGAGACATAGAGGGAAAGAGAGAGACAGAGATAGAGACTGAGAGAGAGAGAGACACAGAGAGAGACAGAGACAGACAAAGAGAGAGACAGAGAGAGACACACAGAGACAGAGAGAGACAGTGAGATACAGAGAGAGACAGAGAGAGACAGAGAGAGACAGAAACCGACAAAGAGAGAGAGACAGAAAGAGACAGATAGAGAGATACAGAGAGAGACAGAGAGAGACAGAGATATAGACAGAGAGAGACAGAGAGGGACAGAGAGAGACAGAGAGAGACAGAGAGATACAGAGAGAGACAGATAGAGATAGACAGAGAGAGACAGAAATGAGCCAAAGAGAGAGACAGAGACAGAAAGAGACAGAGAGTGAGATAGAGAGAGATAGAAACCGACAAAGAGAGAGAGACAGAAAGAGACAGAGAGTGAGATAGAGAGAGACAGAAACCGACAAAAAGAGAGAGACAGAAAGAGACAGATAGAGAGATACAGAGAGAGACAGAGAGAGACAGAGAGAGACAGAGATAGAACATAGAGAGACAGAGAGGGACAGAGAGAGAGAGAGACAGAGAGATACAGAGAGAGACAGACAGAGAGAGAGAGAGACAGAGAGCGACAGAGAGAGAGACAGAGAGAGAGACAGAGACAGACAAAGAGAGAGACAGAGAGAGAGAGGCAGAGAGAGAAACACAGAGACAGAGAGAGACAGTGAGATACAGAGAGAGACAGAGAGAAACAGAGAGAGACCGAGACAGAGTGAGAGTGACTGAGAGAGACAGAGAGAGACACAGAGAGAGACAGAGAGAGACAGAGATAGAGAAAGAGAGAGACAGAGAGAGAGACAAAGAGAGAGACATAGAGAGACAGAGAGATACAGAGAGAGACATAGAGAGACAGAGACAGTAAAGAGACAGAGAGAGAGACAGAGAGAGACAGAAAGTGACAAAGAGAGAGAGACAGAGAGAGACAGAAAGAGACAGAGAGAGACAAAGACAAAGAGAGAGACAGAGAGAGACAGAGAGAGACAGAGAAAGAGACAGAGAAAGACATAGAGGGACAGAGAGAGACAGAGATAGAGACTGAGAGAGAGAGAGACAGAGAGAGAGACAGAGACAGACAAAGAGAGAGACAGAGAGAGAGACACACAGAGACAGAGAGAGACAGTGAGATACAGAGAGAGACAGAGAGAGACAGAGAGAGACAGAAACCGACAAAGTGAGAGAGGCAGAAAGAGACAGATAGAGAGATACAGAGAGAGACAGAGAGAGAGAGACAGAGATAGAGACAGAGAGTGACAGAGAGGGACAGAGAGAGACAGAGAGAGACAGAGAGATACAGAGAGAGACAGAGAGAGAGACAGAGAGAGACAGAAATGAGACAAAGAGAGAGACAGAGAGAGACAGAAAGAGACAGAGAGTGAGATAGATAGAGACAGAGAGAGACACAGAGAGATAGAGACAAAGAGAGAGACAGAGAGAGAGACAGAGAGAGACCGAGACAGAGTGAGAGAGAATGAGAGAGACAGAGAGAGAGACAGAGAGAGACAGAGATAGAGAAAGAGAGAGACAGAGAGAGACAGAGAGACAGAGAGAGACAGAGAGATACAGAGAGAGAGACAGAGACAGTAAAGAGACAAAGAGAGAGACAGAGAGACAGAAAGAGACAAAGAGAGAGACAGAGAGAGACAGAAAGAGACAGAGAGAGACAAAGACAAAGAGAGAGACAGAGAAGACAGAGACAGAGTGAGATAGACTGAGAGAGACAGAGAGAGACACAGAGAGCGACAGAGATAGACAGAGATAGAGACAGAGAGAGACAGAGAGAGAGACAGAGAGATACAGAGAGAGACAGAGAGAGAGACAGAGACAGTAAAGAGACAAAGAGAGAGAGACAGAGAGAGACAAAAAGAGACAAAGAGAGAGAGCCAGAGAGAGACAGAAAGAGACAGAGAGAGATAGAGAGAGATACACAGAGACACAGAGAGAGACAGAGAAAAGAGAGAGACAGAGAGAGACAAGGATAGAGTGAGAGAGACTGAGAGAGACTGAGAGAGACACAGAGAGAGACAGAGACAGAGTGAGAAAGACTGAGAGAGACAGGGAGAGACAGAGATATAGACAGAGAGAGATAGAGAGAGACAGAGATAGAGACAGAAAGAGACAGAGAGACAGATAGAGACAGAGAGACACAGAGAGAAACAGAGAGAGACAGAGAGAGACACATAGAGAGACAGAGAGAGACGGATTTATAAACAGAGAAAGACAGAGAGAGAGACAGAGAGAGACAGAGAGTGTCAGAGAGATACAGAGAGAGACAGAGTGAGACACAGAGAGAGACAGAGATAGAGACAGAGAGAGAAAGAGAAAGAGACAGAGAGAGACACAGTGAGAGACAGAGAGAGACAGAGAAAGACAAAGAGAGAGACAGAGAGTGATAGAGTGATAAACAGAGAGAGACAGAGATAGAGACAGAGAGAGACAGAGAGGCAGAGAGAGAAAGATAGAGGCAGAGAGAGACAGAGAGAGAGACAGAGAGAGACAGGGAGAGAAACAGAGAGACAGAGAGAGAGACAGGGAGAGACAGAGTTAGAGACAGAGAGAGATAGAGAGAGAGACAGAAAAAGGGACATAGAGACAGAGAGAGACAGAGAGAGACAGAGAGAAAGACAGAAAGAGACAGATAGAGACAGAGAGAGAGACAGAGAGAGACAGAGAAAGACACAGAGAGAGACAGAGAGAGACAGAGACAGAGAGAGAGACAGAGAGACATAGAGACACAGAGAGAGACAGAGAGAGAGAAAATTGAGACAGAGATAGAGAGACAGAGAGAGATAGAGAGACAGAATGAGAGACAAACAGAGAAAGACAGAGAGAGACAGATAAAGACAGTTAGAGACAGAGAGAGACAGAGAGAGACAAAGAGAGAGACAGATAGAGAGACAGAGAGAGAGACTGACAGAGAAAGAGAGAGACAGAGAGAGAGAAAGAGAGAGACAGAGAGAGACAGAGAGGGAGAGACAGAGAGAGAGAGACAGAGAGAGACCGAAAACAGACAAAGAGAGAGAGTCATAAAGAGACAGAGAGAGAGATAGAGAGAGAGAGTGAGAGACACAGAGAGAGACAGAGAGAGAGACACAGAGATAGAGACAGACAGAGAGAGACAGAGACAGAGTGAGAGAGACTGAGAGAGACAGAGAGAGACACAGATAGAGAGAGAGACAGAGAGAGAGACAGAGAAGACAGAGAGATAAAGAGGGAGACAGAGAGAGAGAGACAGAGAGAGACACAGAGAGAGACAAAGAGATAGACAGAGACAAAGAGAGAGACAGAGAGACACAAAGACAAAGTGAGAGAGACAGAGAGAGACAGAGAGAGAGACAGAGAGAGACAGAGAGATACAGAGAGAGACAGAGAGAGAGACACAGAGAGACAGAAAGGAGACAAAGCAAGAGAGATAAAGAGAGACAGAAAGAGACAGAGAGAGATAGAGAGACAGAAAAAGCCACAGAGAGAGACAGAGACACAGAGAGAGACCGAGAGAGAGACAGAGAATAGAGAGAGGCTGAGAGAGACAGAGATCTAGTGCGAGAGACTGATAGAGACAGAATGAGAGACAGAGAGAGACAGAGATAGAGACAGAGAGAGACAGATAGAGACACAGAGAGACACAGAGAGAGATAAGAGAGAGGTAGATAGAGAGAGACAAAGAGGGAGACAGAGAGAGAGACAGAGAGAGAGATGGAGAGATAAGAGCGATGACAGAGAGAGAGAGACAGAGGGAGACAGAGAAAAGAGAGAGGCAGAGAGAAACAGAGACAGAGTGAGAGAGACTGAGAGAGACAGAGGGAGAGACAGAGACAGAGTGAGAGAGATTGAGAGAGACTGAGAGAGAGACAGAGAGGCAGAGATAAAGAGAGAGACAGAGAGAGACAGAGATAGGACAGAGAGAGACAGAGAGATACAGAGAGAGACAGAGAGAGACACAGATAGAGACAGAGAGAGACAGAGAGAGACAGAGTTAGAGACAGAAAGAGAGACAGAGAGATAGAGATAGTGATAGAGAGAGACAGAGAGAAAGACAGAGAGAGAGACAGATAGATATAGAGAGAGACAGAAAGAGACAGAGGGAGATAGAGAGAGACACAGAGAGACACAGAGAGAGACAAAGAGAGAGACAGAGAGAGACAGAGACAAAGTGAGAATGACAGAGAGAGTCAGAGAGAGAGACAGAGAGAGATATAGACAAACTGAGAGAGACTGAGATAGACAGAGAGAGAGACAGAAGGAGACAGAGACAAAGAGAGAGACAGAGAGAGACAGAGAGAGACAGAGAAAGAGACAGAGAAAGACATAGAGGGACAGAGAGAGACAGAGATAGAGACTGAGAGAGAGAGAGACAGAGAGAGAGACAGAGACAGACAAAGAGAGAGACAGAGAGAGAGACACACAGAGACAGAGAGAGACAGTGAGATACAGAGAGAGACAGAGAGAGACAGAGAGAGACAGAAACCGACAAAGTGAGAGAGGCAGAAAGAGACAGATAGAGAGATACAGAGAGAGACAGAGAGAGACAGAGAGAGAGAGAGACAGAGATAGAGACAGAGAGTGACAGAGAGGGACAGAGAGAGACAGAGAGAGACAGAGAGATACAGAGAGAGACAGAGAGAGAGACAGAGAGAGACAGAAATGAGACAAAGAGAGAGACAGAGAGAGACAGAAAGAGACAGAGAGTGAGATAGATAGAGACAGAGAGAGACACAGAGAGATAGAGACAAAGAGAGAGACAGAGAGAGAGACAGAGAGAGACCGAGACAGAGTGAGAGAGAATGAGAGAGACAGAGAGAGAGACAGAGAGAGACAGAGATAGAGAAAGAGAGAGACAGAGAGAGACAGAGAGACAGAGAGAGACAGAGAGATACAGAGAGAGAGACAGAGACAGTAAAGAGACAAAGAGAGAGACAGAGAGACAGAAAGAGACAAAGAGAGAGACAGAGAGAGACAGAAAGAGACAGAGAGAGACAAAGACAAAGAGAGAGACAGAGAAGACAGAGACAGAGTGAGATAGACTGAGAGAGACAGAGAGAGACACAGAGAGCGACAGAGATAGACAGAGATAGAGACAGAGAGAGACAGAGAGAGAGACAGAGAGATACAGAGAGAGACAGAGAGAGAGAGACAGAGACAGTAAAGAGACAAAGAGAGAGAGACAGAGAGAGACAAAAAGAGACAAAGAGAGAGAGCCAGAGAGAGACAGAAAGAGACAGAGAGAGATAGAGAGAGATACACAGAGACACAGAGAGAGACAGAGAAAAGAGAGAGACAGAGAGAGACAAGGATAGAGTGAGAGAGACTGAGAGAGACTGAGAGAGACACAGAGAGAGACAGAGACAGAGTGAGAAAGACTGAGAGAGACAGGGAGAGACAGAGATATAGACAGAGAGAGATAGAGAGAGACAGAGATAGAGACAGAAAGAGACAGAGAGACAGATAGAGACAGAGAGACACAGAGAGAAACAGAGAGAGACAGAGAGAGACACATAGAGAGACAGAGAGAGACGGATTTATAAACAGAGAAAGACAGAGAGAGAGACAGAGAGAGACAGAGAGTGTCAGAGAGATACAGATAGAGACAGAGTGAGACACAGAGAGAGACAGAGATAGAGACAGAGAGAGAAAGAGAAAGAGACAGAGAGAGACACAGTGAGAGACAGAGAGAGACAGAGAAAGACAAAGAGAGAGACAGAGAGTGATAGAGTGATAAACAGAGAGAGACAGAGATAGAGACAGAGAGAGACAGAGAGGCAGAGAGAGAAAGATAGAGGCAGAGAGAGACAGAGAGAGAGACAGAGAGAGACAGGGAGAGAAACAGAGAGACAGAGAGAGAGACAGGGAGAGACAGAGTTAGAGACAGAGAGAGATAGAGAGAGAGACAGAAAAAGGGACATAGAGACAGAGAGAGACAGAGAGAGACAGAGAGAAAGACAGAAAGAGACAGATAGAGACAGAGAGAGAGACAGAGAGAGACAGAGAAAGACACAGAGAGAGACAGAGAGAGACAGAGACAGAGAGAGAGACAGAGAGACATAGAGACACAGAGAGAGACAGAGAGAGAGAAAATTGAGACAGAGATAGAGAGACAGAGAGAGATAGAGAGACAGAATGAGAGACAAACAGAGAAAGACAGAGAGAGACAGATAAAGACAGTTAGAGACAGAGAGAGACAGAGAGAGACAAAGAGAGAGACAGATAGAGAGACAGAGAGAGAGACTGACAGAGAAAGAGAGAGACAGAGAGAGAGAAAGAGAGAGACAGAGAGAGACAGAGAGGGAGAGACAGAGAGAGAGAGACAGAGAGAGACCGAAAACAGACAAAGAGAGAGAGTCATAAAGAGACAGAGAGAGAGATAGAGAGAGAGAGTGAGAGACACAGAGAGAGACAGAGAGAGAGACACAGAGATAGAGACAGACAGAGAGAGACAGAGACAGAGTGAGAGAGACTGAGAGAGACAGAGAGAGACACAGATAGAGAGAGAGACAGAGAGAGAGACAGAGAAGACAGAGAGATAAAGAGGGAGACAGAGAGAGAGAGACAGAGAGAGACACAGAGAGAGACAAAGAGATAGACAGAGACAAAGAGAGAGACAGAGAGACACAAAGACAAAGTGAGAGAGACAGAGAGAGACAGAGAGAGAGACAGAGAGAGACAGAGAGATACAGAGAGAGACAGAGAGAGAGACACAGAGAGACAGAAAGGAGACAAAGCAAGAGAGATAAAGAGAGACAGAAAGAGACAGAGAGAGATAGAGAGACAGAAAAAGCCACAGAGAGAGACAGAGACACAGAGAGAGACCGAGAGAGAGACAGAGAATAGAGAGAGGCTGAGAGAGACAGAGATCTAGTGCGAGAGACTGATAGAGACAGAATGAGAGACAGAGAGAGACAGAGATAGAGACAGAGAGAGACAGATAGAGACACAGAGAGACACAGAGAGAGATAAGAGAGAGGTAGATAGAGAGAGACAAAGAGGGAGACAGAGAGAGAGAGACAGAGAGAGAGATGGAGAGATAAGAGCGATGACAGAGAGAGAGAGACAGAGGGAGACAGAGAAAAGAGAGAGGCAGAGAGAAACAGAGACAGAGTGAGAGAGACTGAGAGAGACAGAGGGAGAGACAGAGACAGAGTGAGAGAGATTGAGAGAGACTGAGAGAGAGACAGAGAGGTAGAGATAAAGAGAGAGACAGAGAGAGACAGAGATAGGACAGAGAGAGACAGAGAGATACAGAGAGAGACAGAGAGAGACACAGATAGAGACAGAGAGAGACAGAGAGAGACAGAGTTAGAGACAGAAAGAGAGACAGAGAGATAGAGATAGTGATAGAGAGAGACAGAGAGAAAGACAGAGAGAGAGACAGATAGATATAGAGAGAGACAGAAAGAGACAGAGGGAGATAGAGAGAGACACAGAGAGACACAGAGAGAGACAAAGAGAGAGACAGAGAGAGACAGAGACAAAGTGAGAATGACAGAGAGAGTCAGAGAGAGAGACAGAGAGAGATATAGACAAACTGAGAGAGACTGAGATAGACAGAGAGAGAGACAGAAGGAGACAGAGACAAAGAGAGAGACAGAGAGACAGAGACAGAGTGAGATAGACTGAGAGAGACATAGAGAGACACAGAGAGAGACAGAGAGAGACAGAGAGAGACAGAGAGAGAGAGACAGAGATAGAGACAGAGAGAGACAGAGTGATACAGAGAGAGAGACAGAAAGAGAGACAGATTGAGACACAAAACAGACAAAGGGAGAGAAACAGAGAGAGACAGAATGAGACAGATAGAGAGATAGAGTGAGAAAGAGAGAGACACAGAGAGAGACAGAGAGAGAGACAGAGACAAAGAGAGAGACAGAGAGAGACAGAGACAAAGTGAGAGAGACTGAGATAGACAGAGAGAGAGACAGAGAAAGACAAAGACAAAGAGAGAGACAGAGACAGAGTGAGATAGACTGAGAGAGACAGAGAGAGACAGAGAGAGACAGAGAGATACAGAGGGAGACAGAGAGAGACAGGGATAGAGACAGAGACAGAGAGAGACTGAGAGAGACAGAGAGAGAGACAGAGACAAAGAGAGAGACAGAGAGAGACAGAACAGAGTGAGAGAGACTGAGAGACAGAGAGAGAGACAGAGACAGACAGAGATAGAGACTGAGAGAGACAGAGAGAGAGACAGAGAGAGATGAGAGAGACAGAGAGATACAGAGAGAGACAGAGAGAAACACAGAGAGAGACAGAGAGAGACAGAAAGAGACTGAGAGAGAGATAGAGAGAGTCAGAGAGAGACACAGAGAGAGACAGAGAGAGTGACAGAGACAAAGAGAGAGACAGAGAGAGACAGAGACAGAGTGAGAGAGACAGAGAGAGACAAAGAGAGAGACAGAGAGAGACAGAGACCAAGTGAAAGAGACTGAGATAGACAGAGAGAAAGACAGAGAGAGACAGAGACAAAGAGAGAGACAGAGAGAGACAGAGACAGAGTGAGATAGCCTGAGAGAGACAGAGTGAGACAAAAGAGAGACAGAGAGAGACAGAGATAGAGACAGAGAGAGACAGAGAGAGACAGAGACAGAGTGAGATAGCCTGAGAGTGACAGAGTGAGACAAAAGAGAGACAGAGAGAGACAGAAAGAGAGACAGAGAGAGACAGAGAGAGAGAGACAGAGAGAGAGACCGAGACAGACAAAGAGACAGAGAGAGAGACACACAGAGACAGAGAGAGACAGTGTGATACAGAGAGAGACAGAGAGAGAAAGAAACCGACAAAGAGAGAGAGACAGAAAGAGACAGATAGAGAGATAGAGAGAGACAGAGAGAGACAAAGAGAGTATCAGACAAAAGACAGAGACAAAGAGAGAGACAGAGAAAGAGTGACAGAGAATGAGAGAGACAGAGAGAAACAGAGACAGAGTGAGAGAGAGTGAGAGAGACAAAGAGAGACACAGAGAGAGACAGAGTGAGACAGAGAGATACGGAGATAGAGACACAGAGAGAGACAGAGAGAGACAGAGAGATACAGAGAGAGACAGAGAGAAAGAAAGAGACAGAAAGAAAACAGACAAAGAGAGAGAGACAGAGAGAGAGACAGAAAGAGACAGATAGAGAGATAGAGAGAAACAAAGAAAGACACAACGAGAGACAGAGAGAGACAGAGAGAGACAGAGATAGAGACATAGACAGAGTGAGACAGAGAGAGACAGAGAGAGACAGAGACAAAGAGAGAGACAGAGAGAGACAGAGACAAATTGAGAGAGACTGAGATAGACAGAGAGAGAGACAGAGAGAGACAGAGAGAAAGAGAGAGACAGAGAGAGAGACAGAGAGAGACAGAGATAAAGACAGAGAGAGACAGAGAGAGAGAGACAGAGAGAGACAGAGATACAGAGAGAAACAGAGAGAAACCGAGAGAGAGACAGATAGAGACAGAAAGAGACAGAGAGAGAGATAGAGAGAGACAGAGTGAGACACAGAGAGAGACAGAGAGAGAGACAGAGACAAAGAGAGAGACAGAGACAGAGTGAGAGAGACAGAGAGAGACAGAAAGTGACAGAGAGAGATAGAGAGAGATAGAGAGAGACACAGAGAGAGACAGAGAAAAGAGAGAGACAGAGAGAGACAAGGACAGATTGAGAGAGACTGAGAGAGACTGAGAGAGACAGAGAGAGAGACAGAGACAGAGTGAGAGAGACTGAGAGAGACAGAGAGAGAGACAGAGAGAGACAGAGTGAGACACAGAGAGAGACAGAGATACAGAGAGAGACAGAGAAAGAGACAGAGAGAGACACAGTGAGAGACAGAGAGAGACAGAAAGACAAAGAGAGAGACAGAGAGTGACAGAGTGATAAACAGAGAGAGACAGAGATAGAGACAGAGAGAGACAGAGAGAGAAAGATAGAGGCAGAGAGACAGAGAGAGAGACAGAGAGAGACAGGGAGAGAAACAGAGAGACAGAGAGAGAGAGACAGGGAGAGACAGAGTTAGAGACAGAGAGAGATAGAGAGAGAGACAGAGAAAGGGACATAGAGACAGAGAGAGACAGAGAGAGACAGAGAGAGAGACAGAGAGAGACACAGAGAGAGACAGAGAGAGACAGAGAGAGACAGAGACAGAGAGAGAGACAGAGAGACAGAGAGACACAGATAGAGACAGAGAGAGACAGAGAGAGAGAAAAAGAGAGACAGATAGAGAGACAGAGAGAGATAGAGAGAGATAGAGTGAGACAGAGAGAGACAAACAGAGAAAGACAGAGAGAGACAGATAAAGACAGAGATAGAGAGACAGTGACAGAGTGAAAGAGACTGAGAGAGACAAAGTGAGAGAGAGAGAGACAGAGACATACAGAGAGAGACATAGAAAGACAGAGAGATACACCGAGAGAGACAGAGAGAGACAGAGGTAGACAGAGAGAGACAGAGAGAGAGACAGAGAGAGAGACAGACAGAGACAGAGAGAGACAGGGAGAGAGACAGAGAGACACAGAGAGAGACAGAAAGATACAGAGAGAGACAGAGAGAGACAGAAAAGAGACAAAGAGAGAGACAGAGAAAGACAGAAAGAGACAGAGAGTGAGATAAAGAGAGACAGAGAGAGACAGAGAGAGAGACAGAGAGAGAGACAGAGCGAGAAAGAGAGAGACAGAGGGAGACAGAGAGAGACAGACAGAGACAGAGAGAGACAGAGAGAGACAGAGACAGAGTGAGATAGCCTGAGAGAGACAGAGTGAGACAAAAGAGAGACAGAGAGAGACAGAGATAGAGACAGAGAGAGACAGAGAGAGACAGAGACAGAGTGAGATATCCTGAGAGTGACAGAGTGAGACAAAAGAGAGACAGAGAGAGACAGAAAGAGAGACAGAGAGCGACAGAGAGAGAGAGACAGAGAGAGAGACCGAGACAGACAAAGAGAGAGACAGAGAGAGAGACACACAGAGACAGAGAGAGACAGTGTGATACAGAGAGAGACAGAGAGAGAAAGAAACCGACAAAGAGAGAGAGACAGAAAGAGACAGATAGAGAGATAGAGAGAGACAGAGAGAGACAAAGAGAGTATCAGACAAAAGACAGAGACAAAGAGAGAGACAGAGAAAGAGTGACAGAGAATGAGAGAGACAGAGAGAAACAGAGACAGAGTGAGAGAGAGTGAGAGAGACAAAGAGAGACACAGAGAGAGACAGAGTGAGACAGAGAGATACGGAGATAGAGACACAGAGAGAGACAGAGAGAGACAGAGAGATACAGAGAGAGACAGAGAGAAAGAAAGAGACAGAAAGAAAACAGACAAAGAGAGAGAGACAGAGAGAGAGACAGAAAGAGACAGATAGAGAGATAGAGAGAAACAAAGAAAGACACAACGAGAGACAGAGGAGACAGAGAGAGACAGAGATAGAGACAGAGACAGAGTGAGACAGAGAGAGACAGAGAGAGACAGAGACAAAGAGAGAGACAGAGAGAGACAGAGACAAATTGAGAGAGACTGAGATAGACAGAGAGAGAGACAGAGAGAGACAGAGAGAAAGAGAGAGACAGAGAGAGAGACAGAGAGAGACAGAGATAAAGACAGAGAGAGACAGAGAGAGAGAGACAGAGAGAGACAGAGATACAGAGAGAAACAGAGAGAAACCGAGAGAGAGACAGATAGAGACAGAAAGAGACAGAGAGAGAGATAGAGAGAGACAGAGTGAGACACAGAGAGAGACAGAGAGAGAGACAGAGACAAAGAGAGAGACAGAGACAGAGTGAGAGAGACAGAGAGAGACAGAAAGTGACAGAGAGAGATAGAGAGAGATAGAGAGAGACACAGAGAGAGACAGAGAAAAGAGAGAGACAGAGAGAGACAAGGACAGATTGAGAGAGACTGAGAGAGACTGAGAGAGACAGAGAGAGAGACAGAGACAGAGTGAGAGAGACTGAGAGAGACAGAGAGAGAGACAGAGTGAGACACAGAGAGAGACAGAGATACAGAGAGAGACAGAGAAAGAGACAGAGAGAGACACAGTGAGAGACAGAGAGAGACAGAAAGACAAAGAGAGAGACAGAGAGTGACAGAGTGATAAACAGAGAGAGACAGAGATAGAGACAGAGAGAGACAGAGAGAGAAAGATAGATGCAGAGAGACAGAGAGAGAGACAGAGAGAGACAGGGAGAGAAACAGAGAGACAGAGAGAGACACAGGGAGAGACAGAGTTAGAGACAGAGAGAGATAGAGAGAGAGACAGAGAAAGGGACATAGAGACAGAGAGAGACAGAGAGAGACAGAGAGAGAGACAGAGAGAGACACAGAGAGAGACAGAGAGAGACAGAGAGAGACAGAGACAGAGAGAGAGACAGAGAGACAGAGAGACACAGATAGAGACAGAGAGAGACAGAGAGAGAGAAAAAGAGAGACAGATAGAGAGACAGAGAGAGATAGAGAGAGATAGAGTGAGACAGAGAGAGACAAACAGAGAAAGACAGAGAGAGACAGATAAAGACAGAGATAGAGAGACAGTGACAGAGTGAAAGAGACTGAGAGAGACAAAGTGAGAGAGAGAGAGACAGAGACATACAGAGAGAGACATAGAAAGACAGAGAGATACACCGAGAGAGACAGAGAGAGACAGAGGTAGACAGAGAGAGACAGAGAGAGAGACAGAGAGAGAGACAGACAGAGACAGAGAGAGACAGGGAGAGAGACAGAGAGACACAGAGAGAGACAGAAAGATACAGAGAGAGACAGAGAGAGACAGAAAAGAGACAAAGAGAGAGACAGAGAAAGACAGAAAGAGACAGAGAGTGAGATAAAGAGAGACAGAGAGAGACAGAGAGAGAGACAGAGAGAGAGATAGAGCGAGAAAGAGAGAGACAGAGGGAGACAGAGAGAGACAGACAGAGACAGAGAGAGACAGAGAGAGACAGAGACAGAGTGAGATAGCCTGAGAGAGACAGAGTGAGACAAAAGAGAGACAGAGAGAGACAGAGATAGAGACAGAGAGAGACAGAGAGAGACAGAGACAGAGTGAGATATCCTGAGAGTGACAGAGTGAGACAAAAGAGAGACAGAGAGAGACAGAAAGAGAGACAGAGAGCGACAGAGAGAGAGACAGAGAGAGACAGAGAGAGAGACAGAGAGAGAGACAGAGAGAGAAAGAGAGAGACAGAGGGAGACAGAGAGAGACAGACAGAGACAGAGAGAGACAGAGAGAGACAGTGAGAGACAGAGAGAGACAGAGAGATACAGAGAGAGACAGAGAGAGAGACAGAGAGAGACAGAACATAGACATAGAGAGAGACAGAGAGAGACAGAAAGAGAAAGAGAGTGAGATAGAGAGAGACAGAAAGAGACACAGAGAGACAGAGAGAGACAGAGTCAGAGAGACAGAGATAGACAGAGACAGAGAGAGACTGAAAGAGACAGAGAGAGACAGAGAGAGACAGAGATAAAGACAGAGAGAGACAGAGAGAGAGACAGAGAGAGACACAGAGAGACAGAGAGAGACAGAGTCAAAGAGAGAGACAGAGATAGACAGAGACAGAAAGAGAGAGACTTAAAGAGACAGAGAGAGAGACAGAGAGAGAAAGAGAGAGACAGAGATAAAGACAGAGGGAGACAGAGAGAGAAAGACAGAGAGAGACAGAGACAAAGAGAGAGAGAGACAGAGACAGAGTGAGATAGCCTGAGAGAGACAGAGTTAGACACAAGAGAGACAGAGAGAGACAGAGATAGAGACAGAGAAAGACAGAGAGAGACAGAGAGAGACAGAGATAGAGACAGAGAGAGAGAGAGAGTC
This sequence comes from Mus caroli, assembly GCF_978045245.1. Lineage (NCBI taxonomy): Eukaryota > Metazoa > Chordata > Mammalia > Rodentia > Muridae > Mus > Mus caroli. The sequence goes on along the minus strand of NW_028227276.1, from coordinate 14,012,963 downwards.
CGAGAGAGAGACAGAGAATGACAGAGAGAGAGAGACAGAGAGAGAGACAGAGACAGACAAAGAGAGAGACAGAGAGAGAGAGACAGAGAGAGAGACACACAGAGACAGAGAGAGACAGTGAGATACAGAGAGAGACAGAGAGAGACAGAGAGAGAAAGAAACCGAAAAAGAGAGAGAGACAGAAAGAGACAGATAGAGAGATAGAGAGAGACACAGAGAGTAACAGTCAAAAGACAGAGACAAAGAGAGAGACAGAGAAAGAGTGACAGAGAATGAGAGAGACAGAGAGAGAGACAGAGAGAGACAGAGTGAGACACAGAGAGAGACAGAGAGAGAGACAGAGACAAAGAGAGAGACAGAGAGAGTCAGAGACAGAGTGAGATAGCTTGAGAGAGACAGAGAGAGATACATAGAGAGACAGAGAGAGACAGAGATAGACAGAGATAGAGACAGAGAGAGACAGAGAGGGACAGAGAGAGACAGAGAGAGAGACAGAGATAGAGACAGAGAAACAGAGAGAGACAAAGAGAGAGACAGAAAGAGACAGAGAGAGATACAGAGAGATAGAGAGAGACACAGAGAGAGACAGAGAAAAGAGAGAGAAAGAGAGAGACAAGGACAGAGTGAGAGAGACTGAGAGAGACTGAGAGAGACAGAGAGAGAGACAGAGACAGAGTGAGAGAGACTGAGAGAGACAGAGATAGAGACAGAGAGAGAGAGACAGAGAGAGACAGAGACAGATAAAGAGAGAGACAGAGAGAGACACACACAGAGACAGAGAGAGACAGTGAGATACAGAGAGAGACAGATAGAGACAGAGAGAGACAGAGAGGGACAGAGAGAGACAGAGAGAGACAGAGACATACAGAGAGAGACAGAGAGAGAGACAGAGATAGACAGAAAAGAGACAAAGAGAGAGACAGAGAGAGACAGAAAGAGACAGAGAGTGAGATAGAGAGAGATAGAGAGAGACAGAGAGAGACAGAGACAAAGAGAGAGACAGAGAGAGAGACAGAGAGAGACGGAGACAGAGTGAGAGAGACTGAGAGAGACAGAGAGAGACACAGAGAGAGACAGAGAGAGACAGAGAGAGACAGAAATAGAGACAGAGAGAGACAGAGAGAGACAGAGACAGTAAAGAGACAAAGAGTGAGACTGAGAGAGACACAGAGAGAGACAGAGAGAGACAGAGAGAGACAGAGAGAGAGACAGAGACAGTAAAGAGACAAAGAGAGAGAGACAGAGAGAGACAGAAAGAGAAAGAGAGAGAGATAGAGACAGAGAAAGACACAGAGAGAGAAAGAGAGAGAGACAGAGACAAAGAGAGAGACAGAGAGAGACAGTGACAGAGTGAGAGAGACTGAGAGAGATAGAGAGAGAGACAGAGACAAAGAGAGAGACAGAGAAAGACAGAGAGAGAGTGAGAGAGACTGAGAGAGACAGAGAGAGACACAGAGAAAGACAGAGAGAGACAGAGATAGAGACAGAGAGAGAAACAGAGAGAGTCTGAGATACATAGAGAGACAGAGAGAGACAGAGATAGAGACATTGTGAGACAGAGAGACACAGAGAGAGAGAAAGAGAGAGACAGACAGGGACACAGAGAGAGACACAGAAATGTAGACAGAGAGAGAAAAAAAGGGAGACAGAGAGAGACAGAGAGAGACAAAGAGAGAGACAGAGAGAGACAGAGAGAGAGACAGACAGAGACAGAGATTTAAATAGAGAGACAGAGTGATACAGAGAGAGAGACAGAAAGAGACAGAGAGAGATATAGAGAGAGACAGAGAGAGACTCAGAGAGAGACAGAGAGAGAGACAGAGACAAAGAGAGAGACAAAGAGAGACAGTGACAGAGTGAGAGAGACTGAGATAGACAGAGAGATAGACAGAGACAAAGTGAGAGATACTGAGATAGACAGACAGTGAGACAGAGAGAGACAGAGACAAAGAGAGAAACAGAGAGAGACAAAGACAGAGTGAGATAGACTGAGAGAGACAGAGAGAGACACAGAGAGAGACAGAGAGAGACAGAGAGAGACAGAGATAGAGACAGAAAGAGACAGAGAGAGACAGAGAGAGACAGAGAAAGACAGAGAGATACAGAGAGAGACAGAGAGAGACACAGAGAGAGACAGAGTGAGACAGAGAGAGAGAGACATAGATAGAGACAGAGAGACAGAGAGAGACAAAGAGAGAGACAGAGAGAGACAAAGAGAGACAGAGAGAGAGAGACAGAGATAGAGACAGAGAAACAGAGAGAGACAAAGAGAGAGACAGAGAGAGACAGAAAGAGACAGAGAGAG
>NW_028227276.1:14005658-14008158 GCF_978045245.1 Mus caroli | reverse complement strand
GAGACAGAGAAAGACAGAAAGAGACAGAGAGTGAGATAGAGAGAGACAGAGAGAGACACAGAGAGAGACAGAGAGAGAGACAGAGAGAGACAGAGAAAGACAGAGGGAGACAGAGAGAGACAGACAGAGACAGAGAGAGACAGAGAGAGACAGTGAGAGACAGAGAGAGACAGAGAGATACAGAGAGAGACAGAGAGAGAGACAGAGAGAGACAGAACAGAGTCATAGAGAGAGACAGAGAGAGACAGAAAGAGAAAGAGAGTGAGATAGAGAGAGACAGAAAGAGACACAGAGAGACAGAGAGAGACAGAGTCAAAGAGAGAGACAGAGATAGACAGAGACAGAGAGAGAGAGACTGAAAGAGACAGAGAGAGAGACAGAGAGAGACAGAGACAAAGAGAGAGACAGAGACAGACAGAGACAGAGTGAGATAGACTGAGAGAGAAAGAGAGAGACACAGAGAGAGACAGAGAGAGACAGAGATAAAGACAGAGAGAGACAGAGAGAGAGACAGAGAGAGACAGAGAGAGACAGAGAGATACAGAGAGAGACAGAGAGAAACACAGAGAGAGACAGAGAGAGACAGAAAGAGACAGAGAGAGAGATAGTGAGAGACAGAGTGAGACACAGAGAGAGACAGAGAGAGAGAAAGAGACAAAGAGAGAGACAGAGAAATACAGAGACAGAGTGAGAGAGGCAGAGAGAGAGACAGAGATAGACAGAAACAAAGTGAGAGAGACTGAGATAGACAGAGAGAGAGACAGAGAGAGACAGAGACAAAGAGAGATACAGAGAGAGACAGAGATAGAGTGAGATAGCTTGAGAGAGACAGAGAGAGATACAGAGAGGGACAGAGAGAGACAGAGATAGAGACATAGAGAGACAGAGAGGGACAGAGAGAGACAGAGATAGAGACAGAGAGAGAGAGACACACACAAGAAAGACAGAGACAAAGAGAGAGACAGAGAGAGACAGAGAGAGACAGAGACAAAGTGAGAGAGATGAGATAGACAGAGAGAGAGACAGAGAGAGACAGAGACAAAGAGAGAGACAGAGAGAGTCAGAGACAGAGTGAGATAGCTTGAGAGAGACAGAGAGAGATACATAGAGAGACAGAGAGAGACAGAGATAGACAGAGATAGAGACAGAGAGAGACAGAGAGGGACAGAGAGAGACAGAGAGAGACAAGGACAGAGTGAGAGAGACTGAGAGAGACTGAGAGAGACAGAGAGAGAGACAGAGACAGAGTGAGAGAGACTGAGAGAGACAGAGATAGAGACAGAGAGAGAGAGACAGAGAGAGACAGAGACAGATAAAGAGAGAGACAGAGAGAGACACACACAGAGACAGAGAGAGACAGTGAGATACAGAGAGAGACAGATAGAGACAGAGAGAGACAGAGAGGGACAGAGAGAGACAGAGAGAGACAGAGACATACAGAGAGAGACAGAGAGAGAGACAGAGATAGACAGAAAAGAGACAAAGAGAGAGACAGAGAGAGACAGAAAGAGACAGAGAGTGAGATAGAGAGAGATAGAGAGAGACAGAGAGAGACAGAGACAAAGAGAGAGACAGAGAGAGAGACAGAGAGAGACGGAGACAGAGTGAGAGAGACTGAGAGAGACAGAGAGAGACACAGAGAGAGACAGAGAGAGACAGAGAGAGACAGAAATAGAGACAGAGAGAGACAGAGAGAGACAGAGACAGTAAAGAGACAAAGAGTGAGACTGAGAGAGACACAGAGAGAGACAGAGAGAGACAGAGAGAGACAGAGAGAGAGACAGAGACAGTAAAGAGACAAAGAGAGAGAGACAGAGAGAGACAGAAAGAGAAAGAGAGAGAGATAGAGACAGAGAAAGACACAGAGAGAGAAAGAGAGAGAGACAGAGACAAAGAGAGAGACAGAGAGAGACAGTGACAGAGTGAGAGAGACTGAGAGAGATAGAGAGAGAGACAGAGACAAAGAGAGAGACAGAGAAAGACAGAGAGAGAGTGAGAGAGACTGAGAGAGACAGAGAGAGACACAGAGAAAGACAGAGAGAGACAGAGATAGAGACAGAGAGAGAAACAGAGAGAGTCTGAGATACATAGAGAGACAGAGAGAGACAGAGATAGAGACATTGTGAGACAGAGAGACACAGAGAGAGAGAAAGAGAGAGACAGACAGGGACACAGAGAGAGACACAGAAATGTAGACAGAGAGAGAAAAAAAGGGAGACAGAGAGAGACAGAGAGAGACAAAGAGAGAGACAGAGAGAGACAGAGAGAGAGACAGACAGAGACAGAGATTTAAATAGAGAGACAGAGTGATACAGAGAGAGAGACAGAAAGAGACAGAGAGAGATATAGAGAGAGACAGAGAGAGACTCAGAGAGAGACAGAGAGAGAGACAGAGACAAAGAGAGAGACAAAGAGAGACAGTGACAGAGTGAGAGAGACTGAGATAGACAGAGAGATAGACAGAGACAAAGTGAGAGATACTGAGATAGACAGACAGTGA
>NW_028227276.1:13985658-13990658 GCF_978045245.1 Mus caroli | reverse complement strand
AGAGAGAGACAGAGAGAGACAGAGACAAAGAGAGAGACAGACAGAGACAGAGACAGAGTGAGATAGACTGAGAGAGACAGAGAGAGACACAGAGAGAGACAGAGAGGGACAGAGATAGAGACAGAGAGAGACAGAGAGAGAGACAGAGAGAGACAGAGAGAGAGACAGAGACAAAGAGAGAGACAGAGAGAGACAGAGTAAGAGTGACAGAGAATGAGAGAGACAGAGAGAAACAGAGACAGAGTGAGAGAGAGTGAGAGAGACAAAGAGAGACACAGAGAGAGACAGAGTGAGACAGAGAGATACGGAGATAGAGACACAGAGAGAGAAAGAGAGATACAGAGAGAGACAGAGAGAGACAGAGAGAAAGAAAGAGACAGACAGAAAACAGACAAAGAGAGAGAGACAGAGAGAGAGACAGAAAGAGACAGAGAGAGAGATAGAGAGAGACAAAGAAAGACACAACGAGAGACAGAGAGAGACAGAGAGAGAGACAGAGATAGAGACAGAGACAGAGTGAGACAGAGAGAGAAAGAGAGAGAGACAGAGACAAAGAGAGAGACAGAGAGAGACAGAGACAAATTGAGAGAGACTGAGATAGACAGAGAGAGAGACAGAGAGAGACAGAGAGAAAGAGAGAGACAGAGACAGACAGAGACAGAGTGAGATAGACTGAGAGAGAAAGAGATAGACATAGAGAGAGACAGAGAGAGACAGAGATAAAGACAGAGAGAGACAGAGAGAGAGACAGAGAGAGACAGAGAGAGACAGAGATACAGAGAGAAACAGAGAGAAACACAGAGAGAGACAGATAGAGACAGAAAGAGACAGAGAGAGAGATAGAGAGAGACAGAGTGAGACACAGAGAGAGACAGAGAGAGAGACAGAGACAAAGAGAGAGACAGAGAGAGACAGAGACAGAGTGAGAGAGACAGAGAGAGACAGAAAGAGACAGAGAGAGATAGATAGAGGCAGAGAGACAGAGAGACAGAGAGAGACAGGGAGAGAAACAGAGAGACAGAGATAGAGACAGGGAGAGACAGAGTTATAGACAGAGAGAGATAGAGAGAGAGACAGAGAAAGGGACATAGAGACAGAGAGAGACAGAGAGAGACAGAGAGAGACAGAGATACAGAGAGAAACAGAGAGAAACACAGAGAGAGACAGATAGAGACAGAAAGAGACAGAGAAAGAGACAGAGAGAGAGATAGAGAGAGACAGAGTGAGACACAGAGAGAGACAGAGACAAAGAGAGAGACAGAGACAGAGTGAGAGAGACAGAGAGAGACAGAAAGTGACAGAGAGAGATAGAGAGAGATAGAGAGAGACACAGAGAGAGACAGAGAAAAGAGAGAGACAGAGAGAGACAAGGACAGATTGAGAGAGACTGAGAGAGACTGAGAGAGACAGAGAGAGAGACAGAGACAGAGTGAGAGAGACTGAGAGAGACAGAGAGAGAGACAGAGAGAGACAGAGAGAGAAAGATAGAGGCAGAGAGACAGAGAGAGAGACAGAGAGAGACAGGGAGAGAAACAGAGAGACAGAGAGAGAGACAGGGAGAGACAGAGTTAGAGACAGAGAGAGATAGAGAGAGAGACAGAGAAAGGGACATAGAGACAGAGAGAGACAGAGAGAGACAGAGAGAGAGACAGAGAGAGACACAGAGAGAGACAGAGAGAGACAGAGAGAGACAGAGACAGAGAGAGAGACAGAGAGACACAGATAGAGACAGAGAGAGACAGAGAGAGAGAAAAAGAGAGACAGATAGAGAGACAGAGAGAGATAGAGAGAGATAGAGTGAGACAGAGAGAGACAAACAGAGAAAGACAGAGAGAGACAGATAAAGACAGAGATAGAGAGACAGTGACAGAGTGAAAGAGACTGAGAGAGACAAAGAGAGAGAGAGAGACAGAGACATACAGAGAGAGAGACATAAAAGACAGAGAGATACACCGAGAGAGACAGAGAGAGACAGAGGTAGACAGAGAGAGACAGAGAGAGAGACAGACAGAGACAGAGAGAGATAGGGAGAGAGACAGAGAGACACAGAGAGAGACAGAAAGATACAGAGAGAGACAGAGAGAGACAGAAAAGAGACAAAGAGAGAGACAGAGAAAGACAGAAAGAGACAGAGAGTGAGATAAAGAGAGACAGAGAGAGACAGAGAGAGACAGAGGGAGACAGAGAGAGACAGACAGAGACAGAGAGAGACAGAGAGAGACAGTGAGAGACAGAGCGAGACAGAGAGATACAGAGAGAGACAGAGAGAGAGACAGAGAGAGACAGAACATAGACATAGAGAGAGACAGAGAGAGACAGAAAGAGAAAGAGAGTGAGATAGAGAGAGACAGAAAGAGACACGGAGAGACAGAGAGAGACAGAGTCAAAGAGAGAGACAGAGATAGACAGAGACAGAGAGAGAGAGACTGAAAGAGGCAGAGAGAGAGACAGAGAGAGACAGAGAGAGACAGAGATAAAGACAGAGAGAGACAGAGAGAGAGAAAGAGAGAGACACAGAGAGACAGAGAGAGACAGAGTCAAAGAGAGAGACAGAGAGAGACAGAAAGAGACAGAGAGTGAGATAGACAGAGACAGAGAGAGACACAGAGAGACAGAGAGAGAAGAGAAAAAGAGAGAGACAGAGAGAGACAGAGACAGAGAGAGAGACTGAAAGAGACAGAGAGAGAGACAGACAGAGACAGAGAGAGACAGGGAGAGAGGGAGACAGAGAGAGACAGAGAGAGACAGAGAGAGACTAAGAGAGACAGAGATTAAGATAGAGAGAGACAGAGAGAGACAGAGAGAGAGGGAGACAGAGAGAGACAGAGAGAGACAGTGACAGAGACAGAGAGAGACAGAGATAGAGAGAGAGACAGAGTGATACAGAGAGAGACAGAGAGATTCAGAGAGAGACAGAGAGAGACAGAGAGAGAGACTTAGAGAGACAGAGAGAGACAGAGAGAGACACAGTGAGAGATAGAGACAGAGAGAGACACAGAGAGTGACAGAGCGACAGATTGATAAACAGAGAGACAGAGATAGGGACAGATTGACAGAGAGAGAGAAACAGAGAGAGAGAGGGAGACAGAGAAAGACAGAGAGATACAGAGAGAGACACAGAGAGAGACAGCAAGAGACAGAGAGCGACAGAGAAAGACAGAGAGAGACAGAGATAGAGACAGAGAGACAGAGAGAGAGACAGAGAGAGAGACAGAGAGAGACAGTGAGAGACAGATATAGAGAGACAGAGACACAGAGAGACACATAGAGAGACACAGAGAGACACCGAGAGAAACAGAGACAAAGATCTAGACAGAGAGAGAGAAAAAGAGACAAAGATAGACAGAGAGAGACACAGAGAGAGACTGAGAAAGACAGAGATAGAGACAGAGAAAGACAAAGAGAGAGACGGAGAGTGACAGAGAGAGACAGAGAGAAAGAGATAGAGACATAGAGAGACGCAGAGAGAGACAAAGAGAGACAAAGAGATAAACAGAGAGAGACAGAGATAGAGACAGAGAGAGACAAAGAGAGACAGAGAGAGACACAGAGAAGACAGTAAGAGACTGAGAGAGACAGAGATAGAGACTGAGAGAGATAGAGAGAGAGACACAGAGAGAGACCAAGAGAGACAGAGAGAGACAGAGAGAGACAGAGAGAGACAGAGAGAGACAGAGAGAGACAGAGAGAGACAGAGATAGAGACAGAGAGAGAGAGACAGAGAGAGACATAAAGAGACAGAGAGAGACAGAGATAGAGACTGAGAGAGACAGAGAGATACAGAGAGGGAGGGAGACAGAGAGAGACAATGAGAGACAGAGAGAGACCGATAGAGAGACACAGGAAACAGATAGAGTCATAGAGAGACACAGAGAGAGACAGAGAGAGACAGGAGATAAACAGAGAGAGACAGAGATAGAGACAGAGAGAGACAGAGAGAGACAAAGAGAACAGAGAGAGACAGAGAGAGACAGAGAGAGACACAGAGAGAGACAGAGAGAGACAGAGAGAGACAGAGAGAGACATAGAGAGAGACAGAGACAGAGAGAGACAGAGATAGAGAGACAGAGACACAAAGAGACTCTTAGAGATTCACAGAGAGACACAGAAAGAGACAGAGACAAGGAGATAGACAGAGAGAGACAGAGACAGAGTGAAAGAGACTGAGACAGACAGAGAGAGACAGAGAGAGACCGAGACATACACATAGAGAGACATAGAAAGACAGAGAGAGACACAGAGAGACAAACAAAGACAGAGAGAGAGACAGACATAGAGACAGAGATACAGAGACAGAGACACAGAGAAACACATTGAGAGACACAGAGAGAGACAGAGACAAAGAGAGAGACAGAGACAGAGTGAGAGAGCCTGAAAGAGACAGAGAGACAAACAGAGAGAGACAGAGACTAAGAGAGAGACAGAGATATAAACAGAGAGAGACAGAAAGAGAGACAGAGAGAGTGATAGACACAGAGAGAGACACAGAGAGAGATAGAGAGAGAGGTAGACAGAGAGGGACAAAGAGAGAGACAGAGAGAGACAAAGACAGAGACAGAGAGAGACAGAGACAAAGAGAGAGACAGAGACAAAGTGAGAGAGACTGAGAGACAGAGAGAGACAGAGAGAGAGACAGAGAGAGACAATGAGAGACAGAGAGAGACACAGAGGGAGACAGAGAGAGACAGAGAGTGACAGAGAAACAGAGATAGAGAGACAGAGACACAGAGAGAGAGAGAGACAGAGTGAGAGTGACTGAGAGAGACAGAGAGACCGACAGAGAGAAACAGAGACAAATAGAGAAACAGAGAGAGACAGAGATAGAGACAGAGAGAGACAGAGAGAGAGACAGAGAGAGAGATAGAGAGACACGGAGAGAGACACAGAGAGAGATAGAGAGAGAGGTAGACAAAGAGAGACAAATAGAGATACAGAGAGAGACAGAGAGAGAGACAGAGAAGACAGAGAGAGACACAGAGAGAGACAGAGAGAGACAGAGA
>NW_028227276.1:13978158-13980658 GCF_978045245.1 Mus caroli | reverse complement strand
AGAGAGATACAGAGGGAGACACAGAGAAAGACAGAGAAAAGAGAGAGACAGAGAGAGACAAGGACAGAATGAGAGAGACTGAGAGAGACAGAGAGAGACATAGAGAGAGACTGAGAGAGACAGAGAGAGAGACAGAGACAAAGAGAGAGACAGAGACAGAGAGAAAGTGAGAGAGACTGAGAGAGACAGAGAGAGACACAGAGAGAGACTGAGAGAGACAGAGATAGAGACAGAGATAGGAACAGAGAGAGTCTGAGATACATAGAGAGACAGAGAGAGACAGAGATAGGAACAGAGTGAGACATAGAGACAGAGAGAGAGACAGAGAGAGACATAGAGAGAGACACAGAGAGAGGTAGAAAGAGAGAGACAAAGAGAGAGGCAGAGAGAGACAGAGAGAGACAGAGAGAGACAAAGAGAGAGACAAAGAGAGAGACAGACAGAGACAGAGAGAGAAAGAGAGAGACAGAGTGATACAGAGAGAAAGACAGAAAGAGACAGAGAGAGATATAGAGAGAGATAGAGAGAGACACAGAGAGAGTCAGAGAGAGAGACAGAGACAAAGAGAGAGACAGAGAGACAGTGACAGTGTGAGAGAGACTGAGAGAGACAGAGAAAGAGACAGAGAGAGAGAGAGACAAAGTGAGAGAGACTGAGATAGACAGAGAGCGAGACAGAGAGAGACAGAGACAAAGAGAGAAACAGAGAGAGACAGAGACAGAGTGAGATAGACTGAGAGAGACAGAGAGAGACACAGAGAGAGACAGAGAGAGACAGAGATAGAGACAGAGAGAGACAGAGAGACAGAGAAAGACAGAGAGATACAGAGAGAGACAGAGAGAGACAGAGAGAGAGACAGAAAGAGACAGAGACAGAGAGAGACAGAGATAGAGACAGCGAGACAGAGAGAGACAAAGAGAGAGACAGAGAGAGACAGACAGAGACAGAGAGAGACAGAGAGAGAGACAGAGAGAGAGACAGACAGAGACAGAGAGAGACAGAGAGAAAGACAGACAGAGACAGAGAGAGAAAGAGAGAGACAGAGTGATACAGAGAGATAGACAGAAAGAGACAGAGAGAGATATAGAGAGAGACAGAGAGAGAGACAAAGACAAAGAGAGAGACAGAGAGAGACAGTGACAGTGTGAGAGAAACTGAGAGAGACAGAGAGAGAGAGAGACAGAGAGAGACAGAGACAAAGTGAGAGAGACTGAGATAGACAGAGAGCGAGATAGAGAGAGACAGAGAGAGACAGAGAGAGAGACAGAGAGAGACAGAGACAGAGAGATACAGAGAGAGACAGAGTGAGACACAGAGAGAGACAGAGAGAGACAGAGATAGAGACAGAGAGAGACAGAGAAAGAGACAGAGAGATTCACAGTTACGGACAGAGAGAGACAGAGAAAGACAAAGAGAGAGACAGAGAGTGACAGAGTGATAAACAGAGAGAGACAGAGTTAGAGACAGAGACAGGGAGACAGAGAGAGAAAGTTAGAGACACACAGAGATATAGAGAAAGACAGAGAGAGACAGAGAGAGAGAGACAGAGAGAGACAGAGACACAGAGAGAGATAGAAAGACAGGTAGACAAAGAGAGACAAAGAGAGAGACAGAGAGAAAGACAGAGAGAGACAGATAGAGACACACAGAGATACAGAGAGAGACAGAGAGAGACAGAGATAGAGAGAGACAGAGAGAGACAGAGAGAGAGACAGAGAGAGACAGAGAGAGATAGAGATCCAGGTAGACAAAGAGAGACAAAGAGAGAGACAGAGAGAGACAAAGAGAGAGACAAAGAAAGAGACAGAGAGAGAGACAGAGAGAGACACAGAGAGAGACAGAGAGAGAGACAGAGAGAGACAGAGAAAGAGACAGAGAGAGACAGAGAGAGACACAGTGAGACAAAGAGATAGATAGAGAGAGAGGTAGACAGAGAGAGACAAAGAGAGAGACAGAGAGAGAGACAGAGAGAGGACAGAGAGAGACGGAGAGATAAGAGAGAGACAGAGAGAGAGACAGAGAGAGACAGGAAACAGACAAAGAGAGAGAGACAGAGAGAGACAGAAAGAGACTAGAGAGAGATAGAGAGATACAGAGAGAGACACAGAGAAAGACAGAGAAAAGAGAGAGACAGAGAGAGACAAGGACAGAGTGAGAGAGACTGAGAGAGACAGAGAGAGACATAGAGAGAGACTGAGAGAGACAGAGAGAGAGACAGAGACAAAGAGAGAGACAGAGAGAGACAGAGAGAAAGTGAGAGAGACTGAGAGAGACAGAGAGAGGCACAGAGAGAGACTGAGAGAGACAGAGATAGAGACAGAGATAGGAACTAGAGAGTCTGAGATACATAGAGAGACAGAGAGAGACAGAGAGAGACAGAGATAGAGACAGAGTGAGACATAGAGACAGAGAGAGAGACAGACAGAGACACAGAGAGAGACACAGAGAGAGGTAGAAAGAGAGAGACAAAGAGAGAGGGAGAGAGAGACAGAGAGAGACA
>NW_028227276.1:13955658-13960658 GCF_978045245.1 Mus caroli | reverse complement strand
GAGGCAGAGTTAGAGACAGAGAGAGATAGAGAGAGAGACAGAGAAAGGGACATAGAGACAGAGAGAGACAGAGAGAAAGACAGAAAGAAACAGATAGAGACAGAGAGAGAGACAGAGAGAGACAGAGAGAGAGACAGAGACACAGAGAGAGACAGAGAGAGACAGAAAGAGACAGAGACAGAGAGAGAGACAGAGAGAGAGAAAGAGAGAGTCAGAGAGAGACAGAGATAGAGAGACAAAGACACAGAGAGACACAGAGAGAGACAGAGAGAGACATAGAGAGAGAAAAAGAGAGACAGAGATAGAGACAGAGAGAGATAAAGAGAGACAGAGAGAGACAAAGAAGACAGAGCGAGAGACAGAGAGACAGACAGAGACAGAGACAGAGAGAGACACAGAGAGAGACAGAGAGATAGAAAGAGACAGAGGGAGACAGAGAGAGAGACAGAGACAGAAAGAGAGACAAAGAGAGAAAGACAGAGAGAGACAGAAAGAGACAGAGAAAGACACAGAAGGAAACAGAGAAAAAGAGAGAGTGAGAGAGACAGATACATACAGAGAGAGAGACATAGAAATACAGAGAGATACACTGAGAGAGACAGAGAGAGACAGAGAGAGAGACATAGAGAGACAGAGAGAGACAGAGAGAGACAGAGAGACAGAGAGACAGAAAAGAGACATAGAGAGACAGAGAGAGACAGAAAGAGACAGAGAGTGAGATAGAGAGAGACAGAAGAAAAGACAGAGAGAGACAGAGAGAGAGTCAGAGACAAAGAGAGAGACAGAGAGAGAGACAGAGAGAGAGACTGAGAGAGACAGAGAGAGAGACAGAGAGAGACCGAAGCAAAGAGAGAGACAGAGAGAGACAGAGACAGAGTGAGAGAGACTGAGAGACAGAGAGAGACGGAGAGAGAGACAGAGCGAGAGAGACAGAGAGAGACAGAGAGAGAGACAGAGAGAGACAGAGACAAGGAGAGAGACAGTGAGAGACAGAGACAGAGTGAGATAGGCTTAGAGAGACAGAGAGACACAGAGAGAGACAGAGAGGGATAGAGAGAGACAGAGATAGAGACAGAGAGAGACAGAGAGAGAGAAAGAGACAGAAAGAAAACAGAGAGAGAGACAGAGAGAGAAATAAAGAGACAGAGAGAGAGATAGATAAAGACAAAGAAAGACACATAGAGAGACGGAGAGAGAGACAGACACAAAGAGAGAGACAGAGAGAGACAGAGAGAGTGAGAGAGACTGAGAGAGAGACAGAGAGAGACAGAGACAGATTGAGAGAGACTGAGAGAGACACAGAGAGAGACAGAGAGAGACAGAGACTAAGAGAGACACAGAGAGAGACAGAGAGATACAGAGAGAGACAGAGAGAGACACAGAGAGAAACTGAGAGAGACAGAGAGAGACATAGAGAGACAAAGAGAGAACGAGATAGAGACAGAGAGAGACAGAGAGAGACAGAGAGAGACAGAGACAAGGAGAGACACAGTGAGAGACAGAGACAGAGTGAGATAGACTTAGAGAGACAGAGAGACACAGAGAGAGACAGAGAGGGATGGAGAGAGACAGAGATAGAGACAGAGAGAGACAGAGAGAGAGACAGAGAGAGACAGAGACATACAGACAGAGAAAGAGAGAGACACAGAGAGAGACAGAGAGAGACAGAAGAGACAAAGATAGAGACAGAGAGAGAGAGAGACAGAGAGAGAGACAGAGAGGGAGACAGAGAGAGACAGAGATAGAAAAAGAGAGAGTCAGATAGAGAGACAGAGAGACAGACAGAGGGAGAGACAGAGATAGAGACAGAGAGAGAGACAGAGAGAGACAGAGAGAGACAGAGAGAGCGACAGAGAGAGACAGTAAAACAGACAAGAGAGAGAGACAGAGATAGACAGGAAGAGACAGAGAGAGAGATAGAGAGAGACAGCTAGAGACACAGAGAGAGACAGAGAGAGAAACAGAGAGAAAGAGAGAGACAAAGACAGAGTGAGAGAAACTGAGAGAGACAGAGAGAGACACAGATAGAGACAGAGAGAGACAGAGATAGAGACAGAGAGAGACAGAGAGAGAGACAGAGAGAGACAGAGAGAAACAGAGAGAGACAGAGAGAGACACAGAAAGAGACAGAGAGAGACAGAGAGAGACAGAGAGAGACGGATTTAGAAACAGAGAAGACAGAGAGAGGCACAGAGTGAGAGACAGAGAGAGACATAAAGTGACAGAGAGAGAGATAGAGAGACAGAGAAAGACACAGAGAGAGACAGAGATAGACAGAGACAAAGAGAGTGACAGAGAGAGACAGAGATAGAGACAGAGAGAGAAACAGAGAGAGTCTGAGATTCATAGAGGGACAGAGAGAGTCAGAGATAGAGACAGAGAGAGACAGAGAGACAGAGAGAGAGACAGACAGAGAGACAGACAGAGACATAGAGAGAGACACAGAGAGAGGTAGACAGAGAGAGACAAAGAGAGAGACAGAGAGATACAGAGAGAGACTAAAAGAGAGACAGAGAGAGAGATTCAGAGAGAGACAGACAGATACAGAAAGAGGCAGAGTGATACACAGAGAGAGACAGAAAGAGAGACAGAGACAGAAAACAGACAAAGGGAGAGAGACAGAGAGAGACAGAAAGAGACAGAGAGAGAGATAGAGAGTGACAGAGACACAGAGAGAGACAGAGAGACAGAGACAAAGAGAGAGACAGAGAGAGACAGAGATAGAGTGAAAGAGACTGATAGACAGAGAGAGAGGCAGAGAGAGACAGAGACAAAGTAAGAGAGACTGAGATAGACAGAGAGAGACACAGAGAGAGACCGAGAGAAACAGAGAGAGACAGAGATAGAGACAGAGAGAGACAGAGAGATACAGAGAGACAGAAATAGAGACACAGAGAGAGAGAGACAAAGGGAGAGACAGAGATCGACAGAAAGAGAGACACAGAGAGAGACAGATAGAGACAAAGAGAGACAGAGAGAGACAGAGATAGAGACAGAGAGAGACAGAGAGAGAGACAGAGAGAGACAGCTAAATACAGAGAGAGACAGAGAGAGAGAAAGAGACAGAAAGAAAACAGACAAAGAGAGAGAGACAGAGAGAGAAATAAAGAGACAGAGAGAGAGATAGATAAAGACAAAGAAAGACACATAGAGAGACGGAGAGAGAATGACACAAAGAGAGAGACAGAGAGAGACAGAGAGAGTGAGAGAGACTGAGAGAGAGACAGAGAGAGACATAGACAGATTGAGAGAGACAGAGAGAGAGACAGAGAGAGACAGAGACTAAGAGAGACACAGAGAGATACAGAGAGATACAGAGAGAGACAGAGAGAGACACAGAGAGAAACTGAGAGAGACAGAGAGAGACATAGAGAGACAGAGAGAGACAGAGATAGAGACAGAGAGAGAAAGAGAGATACAGAGAGACAGAAATAGAGACACAGAGAGAGAGAGACAAAGGGAGAGACAGAGATCGACAGAAAGAGAGACACAGAGAGAGACAGATAGAGACAAAGAGAGACAGAGAGAGACAGAGACAGACAGAGATAGAGACAGAGAGAGACAGAGAGAGAGACAGAGAGAGACAGAGAGAGACAGAGAGAGAGACAGAGAGAGAGACAGAGAGATACAGAGAGAGAAAGAGAGAGAGAGAGAGACAGAGAGAGACAGAAGAGAGAAAGATAGAGACAGAGAGAGAGAGACAGAGAGAGGGACAGAGAGGGAAACAGAGAGAGAGACAGAGAGAGACAGAGAGAGACAAAGAGAGAGTCAGATAGAGAGACAGAGAGAGAGACAGACAGAGAGAGAGACAGAGATAGAGACAGAGAGAGAGACAGAGAGAGACAGAGAGAGCGACAGAGAGAGGCAGTAAAACAGACAAGAGAGAGAGACAGAGATAGACAGGAAGAGACAGAGAGAGAGATAGAGAGAGACAGCTAGAGACACAGAGACAGACAAAGAGAGAGATAGAGAGAAAGAGAGAGACAGAGACAGAGTGAGAGAAACTGAGAGAGACAGAGAGAGACACAGATAGAGACCGAGAGAGACAGTGAGAGACAGAAATAGAGACAGAGAGAGACAGAGAGAGAGACAGAGAGAGACAGAGAGAAACAGAGAGAGACAGAGAGAGACACAGAAAGAGACAGAGAGAGATAGAGAGAGACAGAGAGAGATGGATTTAGAAACAGAGAAGACAGAGAGAGAGACAGAATGAGAGACAGAGAGAGACATAAAGAGACAGAGAGAGAGATAGAGAGACAGAGAAAGACACAGAGAGAGACAGAGATAGACAGAGACACAGAGAGAGACAGAAATAGAGACAGAGAGATAAACAGAGAGAGTCTGAGATACAGAGAGGGACAGAGAGAGTCAGAGATAGAGACAGAGAGAGACAGAGAGACAGAGAGAGACAGACAGAGAGACAGACAGAGACAAAGACAGAGACACAGAGAGAGGTAGACAGAGAGAGACAAAGTGAGAGACAGAGAGATACAGGGAGAGACAAAAAGAGAGACAGAGAGAGAGATTCAGAGAGAAACAGACAGATACAGAGAGAGGCAGAGAGACAGAGACAAAGAGAGAGACAGAGAGAGACAGAGATAGAGTGAAAGAGACTGAGAGACAGAGAGAGAGGTAGAGAGAGACAGAGACAAAGTGAGAGAGACTGAGATAGACAGAGAGAGACAGAGAGAGACAGAGACAAAGAGAGAGACAGAGAGAGACAGAGATAGAGTGAGAGAGACTGAGAGACAGAGAGAGACACAGAGACAGAGAGAGATAGATAGAGAGAGACAGAGATAGAGAAAGAGAGAGACAGAGAGAGAGACAGAGAGAGACAGAGAGAGACAGAGAGAGAGACAGAGAGAGAAATAAAGAGACAGAGAGAGAGATAGATAAAGACAAAGAAAGACACATAGAGAGACAGAGAGAGAGACAGACACAAAGAGAGAGACAGAGAGAGACAGAGAGAGACAGAGAGAGTGAGAGAGACTGAGAGAGAG
>NW_028227276.1:13935658-13943158 GCF_978045245.1 Mus caroli | reverse complement strand
AGACAGAGTGAGAGAATCTGAGAGACAGAGAGAGACACAGAGACAGAGAGAGATAGAGAGAGACAGAGATGAGAAAGAGAGAGACAGAGAGAGAGACGGAGAGAGACAGAGAGAGACAGAGAGAGAGAAAGAGACAGAAAGAAAACAGACAAAGAGAGAGAGACAGAGAGAGAAATAAAGAGACCGAGAGAGAGATAGATAAAGACAAAGAAAGACACATAGAGAGATGGAGAGAGAGACAGACACAAAGAGAGAGACTGAGAGAGACAGAGAGAGTGAGAAGGACTGAGAGAGAGACAGAGAGAGACAGAGAAAGATTGAGAGAGACTGAGAGAGACAGAGAGAGAGACAGAGAGAGACAGAGACTAAGAGAGACACAGAGAGAGACAGAGAGATACAGAGAAAGACAGAGAGAGACACAGAGAGAAACTGAGAGAGACAGAGAGAGACATAGAGAGACAGAGAGAGACAGAGATAGAGACAGAGAGATACAGAGAGAGACAGAGAGAAACACAGAGAGAAACTGAGACAGACAGAGAGAGACACAGAGAGAAACTGAGAGAGACAGAGAGAGACATAGAGAGACAGAGAGAGACAGAGATAGAGACAGAGAGAGACAGAGAGAGACAGAGATAGAGACAGAGAGAGACACAGAAAGAGACAGAGAGAGACAGAGAGAGACAGAGATAGAGACACAGAGAGACATAGAGAGAGACAGAGAGAGTCAGAGAGAAACAGAGAGAGACAGAGAGAGACACAGAAAGAGACAGAGAGAGACAGAGAGAGACGGATTTAGAAACATAGAAGACAGAGAGAGAGACAGAGTGAGAGACAGAAAGAGACATAAAGAGACAGAGACAGAGATAGAGAGACATAGAAAGACACAGAGAGAGAGAGATAGACAGAGACACAGAGAGAGACAGAGAGAGACAGAGATAGAGACACAGAGAGAAACAGAGAGAGTCTGAGATACATAGAGGGACAGAGAGAGTCAGAGATAGAGACAGAGAGAGACAGAAAGACAGAGAGAGAGACAGACAGAGAGACAGAGAGACAGACAGAGACACAGAGAGAGACAGAGAGAGAGGTAGACAGAGAGAGACAAAGAGAGAGACAGAGAGATACAGAGAGAGACAAGGAGAGAGACAGAGAGAGAGATTCAGAGAGAGACAGACAGAGACAGAGAGAGGCAGAGTGATACACAGAGAGAGACAGAAAGAGAGACAGAGACAGAAAACAGACAAAGGGAGAGAGAGAGAGAGACAGAAAGAGACAGAGAGAGAGATAGAGAGAGACAAAAAGAGACACAGAAAGAGACAGAGAGAGAGACAGAGACAAAGAGAGAGACAGCGAGAGACAGAGATAGAGTGAAAGAGACTGAGAGACAGAGAGAGAGGCAGAGAGAGACAGAGACAAAGGGAGAGAGACTGAGATAGAAATAGAGAGAGACAGAGAGAGACAGAGTCAAAGTGAGAGAGACAGAGAGAGACACAGAGAGAGACAGAGAGAAACAGAGAGAGACAGAGATAGAGACAGAGAGAGACAGAGAGAGACAGAGAGAGACAGAGAGAGACACAGCGAAAGACACAGAGAGACAGAGAGAGACAGAGAGAGTCAGAAATAGAGACACAGAGAGAGAGAGACAGAAAGAGAAAGAAAGAGAGATAGAGAGAGAGACACAGAGAGAGACAGAGAGAGACAAAGAGAGAGACAGAGTGAGAGACAAGGAGAAACAGAGAGAGAGTGAGAGAGACAGAGAGAGACAGAGAGAGAAAGAGATACATACAGAGACAGAAAAGAGACAAAGAGAGAGACAGAGAGAGACAGAAAGAGAGAGAGTGAGATAGAGAGAGCCAAAAAAAGACACAGATAGAGACAGAGAGAGAGACAGAGACAAAGAGAGAGAAAGAGAGAGACAGTGAGAGACAGAGATAGACACAGAGAGACAGAGAGAGACAGAGTGAGAGACAGAGAGAGACAGAGAGAGATAGAGAGATACAGACAGAGACAGAGAGAGACACAGAGAGATAGAGAGAGACAGAGAGAGACAACGATAGAGACAGAGAGAGAGAGAGACAGAGAGAGAGACAGAGAGAGACAGAGAGAGAGACAGAGAGAGACAGTAAAACAGACAAGAGAGAGACAGAGAGAGACAGGAAGAGACAGAGAGAGAGATAGAGAGAGACAGCTAGAGACACAGAGAGAGACAGAGAGAGAGAGAGACAGAGAGAAAAGGAGAGACAGAGACAGAGTGAGAGACTTAGAGACACAGAGAGAGACACAGATAGAGACAGAGAAAGACAGAGAAAGTCAGAGATAGAGACAGAGAGAGACAGAGAGAGAGACAGAGAGAGATAGATAGAAACAGAGAGAAACAGAGAGAGACACAGAAAGAGACAGAGAGAGACAGAGAGAGACAGAGAGAGACAGAGAGAGACGGATTTAGAAACAGAGAAGACAGAGAGAGAAACAGAGTGAGAGACAGAGAGAGACATAAAGAGACAGAGACAGAGATAGAGAGACCGAGAAAGACACAGAGAGAGACAGAGATAGATAGAGACACAGAGAGAGACAGAGAGAGACAGAGATAGAGACAGAGAGAGAAACAGAGAGAGTCTGATATACATAGAGGGACAGAGAGTGTCAGAGATAGATACAGATAGACAGAGAGACAGAGAGAGAGACAGACAGAGAGACAGAGACACAGACAGAGACACAGAGAGAGACAGAGAGAGAGGTAGACAGAGAGAGACAAAGAGAGAGATAGAGAGATACAGAGAGAGACAAAGAGAGAGACAGAGAGAGAGATTCAGAGAGAGACATACAGAGACAGAGAGAGGCAGAGTGATACACAGAGAGAGACAGAAAGAGAGACAGAGACAGGAAACAGACAAAGGGAGAGAGACAGAGAGAGACAGAAAGAGACAGAGAGAGAGATACAGAGAGACAGAAAGAGAGACAGAGAGAGACAGAGTAAGACAGAGTGAGACACCGAGATAGACAGAGAGAGACAGAGAGAGACAGAGATAGAGACAGAGGGAGACAGAGAAAGAGACATAGAGAGACAAAGTGAGAGACAGAGAGAGTCAGAGAAAGTCAAAGAGAGAGACAGAGAGTGACAGTGATAAACAGAGAGAGACAAGGATAGAGACAGATAGAGATAGAGAGACAGAGAGAGAAAGATAAAGACAGAGAGAGACAGAGAGAGACAGAGAGATACAGAGAGAGACTTATAGAGACATAGAGAGAGAGACAGAGAGAGACAGAGATAGAGACAGAGAGAGACAGAGAGAGATAGAGAGAGACACAGAGAGAGATAGCATGAGACACAGAGAGATACAAAGAGAGAGACAGAGAGAGACAAAGAGAGAGTCAGAGAGAGAAACAGAGAGAGAGACAGAGAGAGACAGGAAACAGACACGGAGAGAAAGACAGAGAGAGACAGAAAGAGACAGGGAGAGAGATAGAGAGAGACAGAAAAAGACACAGAGAGGGACAGAGAAAAGAGAGAGACAGAGAGAGACAGAGACATAGTGAGAGAGACTGAGAGAGACAGAGAGAGACAGAGACAGAGTGAGAGAGACTGAGAGAGACAGAGAGAGAGACAGAGAGGCAGAGACAAAGAGAGAGACAGAGAGAGACAAGGACAGAGTGAGCGAGACTGAGAGAGACAGAGAGAGAGACAGAGAGAGACAGAGACAGAGTGATAGAGACTGAGAGAGACAGAGAGACATAGACAAAGAAAGATACAGACAGAGACAGAGAGAGAGACTGAGAGAGACAGAGAGATACAGAGAGAGACAGAGAGAGACACAGAGAGAGACAGAGAGAGACAGAGAGAGACAGAGAGAGACAGAGATAGAGACAGAGAGAAAGACAGAGAGAGACAGATAGATACAGAGAGAGACACAGAGAGAGACAGAGAGAGACAGAAAGAGACAGAGAGAGAGATAGAGAGAGACAGAGAGAGACACAGAGAGAGACAAAGAGATAGACAGAGACAAAGAGAGAGACAGAGAGAGAGACAAAGTGAGAGAGACAGAGAGAGACAGAGAGAGATAGAGACAAAGTGAGAGAGACTGAGATAGACAGAGAGAGAGACAGAGAGAGACAGAGACATAGAGAGAGACAGACAGAGACAGAGTGAGATAGACTGAGAGAGACAGAGAGAGACACAGAGAGAGACAGAGAGAGTCAGAGAGAGACAGAGAGAGACAGAGATAGAGACAGAGAGAGACAGAGAGAGAGACAGAGAGAGACAGAGAGAGACAGAGTGATACAGAGAGAGAGACAGAAAGAGAGACAGAGAGAGACAGAAAACAGACAAAGGGAGAGAAACAGAGAGAGACAGAAAGAGACAGAGAGATAGAGAGACACAGAGAGAGACACAGAGAGAGACAGAGAGAGACAGAGACAAAGAGAGAGACAGAGAGAGACAGAGACAGAGTGAGAGAGACTGAGAGACAGAGAGACAGAGAGAGATAGAGACAAAGTGAGAGAGACTGAGATAGACAGAGATAGACAGAGAGAGACAGAGACAAAGAGAGAGACAGAGAGAGACAGAGACAGAGTGAGATAGACTGAGAGAGACAGAGAGAGACACAGAGAGAGACAGAGAGAGACAGAGATAGGGACAGAGAGAGACAGAGAGAGACAGAGAGAGACCGAGAGAGACAGAGAGAGACAGAGATAGAGACAGAGACAAAGAGAGACTGAGAGATACAGATAGAGAGACAGAGACAAAGAGAGAGACAGAGAGAGACAGACCAGAGTGAGAGAGACTGAGTGAGACAGAGAGCGGGACAGAGAGAGACAAAGACAAAGTGAGAGAGACTGAGATAGACAGAGATAGAGACAGAGAGAGACAGAGACAAAGAGAGAGACAGAGAGAGACAGAGTCGGAGTGAGATAGACGGACAGAGAAAGAGAGAGACACAGAGAGAGACAGAGAGAGACAGAGAGAGACAGAGATAGAGACAGAGAGAGACAGAGCGAGACAGAGAGAGACAGAGATAGAGACAGAGAGAGAGACACAGAGAGAGACAGTGAGATACAGAGAGAGACAGAGAGAGACAGAGACAGAAAGAAACCGACAAAGAGAGAGAGACAGAAAGAGAAAGATAGAGAGATAGAGAGAGACAGAGAGAGACAGAGAATGTAACAGACAAAAGACAGAGACAAAGAGAGAGACAAAGAAAGAGTGAGAGAGAATGAGAGAGACAGAGAGAGACAGAGAGAAACAGAGACAGAGTGAGAGAGACAAAGAGAGACACAGAGAGAGACAGAGGGAGACAGAGAGATACGGAGATAGAGACACAGAGAGAGACAGAGAGAGACAGAGAGATACAGAATGAGACAGAGAGAGAGAAAAAGACAGAAAGAAAACAGACAAAGATAGAGAGACAGAGAGAGAAAGAAAGAGACAGAGAGAGAGATAGAGAGAGACAAAGAAAGACACAGCGAAAGACAGAGTGAGACAGAGAGAGACAGAGATAGAGACAGAGACAGAGAGAGACAGAGATAGACAGAGAGAGAAACAGAGAAAATGAGAGAGACAGAGAGAGACAGAACAGAGTGAGAGAGAGTGAGAGAGACAGAGAGAGGGACAGAGAGAGACAGAGTCTAAGTGAGAGAGACTGAGATAGACAGAGAGAGAGACAGAGAGAGCCAGAGAGAAACAGAGACAAAGAGAGAGACAGAGAGAGACAGACAGACTGAGATAGACTGAGAGAGAAAGAGAGAGACACAGAGAGAGACAGAGAGAGACAGAGATAAAGTCAGACAGAGAGACAGAGAGAGCCAGAGAGAGCCAGAGACAAAGAGAGAGACAGAGAGAGACAGAGACAGAGTGAGATAGCCTGAGAGAGACAGAGAGAGATACAGAGAGAGACAGAGAGAGAGAAAGAGACAGAAAGAAAACTGACGTAGCAAGAGAGACAGAGAGAGACAGAAAGAGACAGAGACAGAGAGAGAGATAGACAACGAAAGACACAGAGAGATACAGAGAGACAGAAACAAAGAGAGAGACAGAGAGAGACAGAGACAGAGTGAGAGAGACTGAGAGAGAGACAGAGAGAAACAGACAAAGATTGAGAGAGACTGAGAGAGACAGAGAGAGAGACAGAGAGAGACAGATACAAAGAGATAGACAGAGAGACACAGAGAGATACAGAGAGAGACAGAGAGAGACACCGAGAGAGACTGAGAGAGACAGAGAGAGACATAGAAAGACAGAGAGAGACAGAGATAGAGACAGAGAGAGACAGAGAGAGACAGAGAGAGACTAAGATAGAGACAGAGACAGAGAGATACAGAGAGAGACAGAGAGAGAGACAGAGAGAGACAGAGACAGATAGAGAGAGACAAAGAAAGACACAGAGAGAGAGAGAGACAGAGAGAGACAGAGAGAGACAGAGATAGACACAGAGAGAGACAGAGAGAGACTAAGATAGAGACAGAGAGAGAGAGAGACAGAGAGAGATAGAGAGAGACAGAGAGAGAAGGAGAGAGACAGAGAGAGACAGAGACAGATAGAGAGAGACAAAGAAAGACACACAGAGAGAGAGAGAGACAGAGAGAGACAGAGATAGACACAGAGAGAGACAGAGAGAGACTAAGATAGAGACAGAGAGAGAGACTGACAGAGAAAGATAGAGACAGAGAGAGAAAGAGATAGACAGAGAGAGACAAAGAGAGAGAGAGACAGAGAGAGAGACAGAGAGAGACAGAGAGAGACTGAGAGAGACAGAGAGAGACAGAGAGAGACACAGAGAGAGACAGAGAGAGACAGAGAGAGCCAGAGAGAGACAGAGCGAGAGATAGAGTGAGACAGAGAGAAACACAGAGAGAGACAGAGAGAGACAGAGACAAAGAGAGAGACAGAGAGAGACAGAGACAGAGTGTGAGAGACTGGGAGACAGAGAGACAGAGACAAAGTGAGAGAGACTGAGATAGACAGAGAGAGAGACAGAGAAAACAGAGACAAAGAGAGAGACAGAGAGAGACAGAGACAGAGTGAGATAGAGAGAGAGACAGAGAGAGACAGAGAGAGACAGAGAGAGACACAGAGAGAGACACAGAGAGACAGAGAGAGTCAGAGAGAGACAGAGAGAGACATAGAGAGACAGAGAGAGAGACAGAGAGAGACAGAAAACAGACAAAGGGAGAGAGACAGAGAGAGTCAAAAAGAGACAGTTAGAGAGATAGAGAGAGACAGAGAGAGACACAGAGAGAGACAGAGAGAGACGGAGACAAAGAGAGAGACAGAGAGAAACAGAGAGATTGAGAGAGACTGAGAGAGACAGAGAGAGACTCAGAGAGAACTGAGAGAGACAGAGAGAGACATAGAACGACAGAGATAGAGACAGAGAGAGACATAGAGAGACACAGAGATAGACAGAGAGAGACAGAGAGAGACTAAGATAGAGACAGAGAGAGAGACAGAGAGAGACAGAGAGAGAGACAGAGAGATACAGAGAGAGACAGAGAGAGACACAGAGA
>NW_028227276.1:13925658-13930658 GCF_978045245.1 Mus caroli | reverse complement strand
CAGAGAGAGAGACAGAGAGAGAGACAGAGAAAGAGACAGAGAGAGACAGAAAACAGACAAAGGGAGAGAGACAGAGAGAGACAGAGACAGAGTGAGCGAGACTGAGAGAGACAGAGAGAGACAGAGACAGAGTGAGAGAGACTGAGAGAGAGACAGAGAGATACAGAGAGATTGAGAGAGACTGAGAGAGACAGAGAGAGAGACAGAGAGACAGATACAAAGATATAGACAGAGAGACACAGAGAGATACAGAGAGAGACAGAGAGAGACACAGAGAGAACTGAGAGAGACAGAGAGAGACATAGAGAGACAGAGATAGAGACAGAGAGAGACAGAGAGAGACAGAGAGAGAGACAGAGAGAGACAGAGAGAGACTAAGATAGAGACAGAGAGAGAGAGACAGAGAGAGACACAGAGAGAGACAGAGAGATACAGAGAGAGACAGAGAGAGACACAGAGAGAGACTGAGAGAGACAGAGAGAGACATAGGGAGACAGAGAGAGACAGAGAGAGACAGAGAGAGACAGAGAGAGAGACAGAGAGAGACAGAGAGAGACTAAGATAGAGACAGAGAGAGAGACAGAGAGAGAGATAGAGAGAGACAGAGAGAGACAGAGATAGAGACAGAGAGAGACAGAGAGAGACAGAGAGAGACAGAGATAGAGACAGAGAGAGAGATAGAGAGAGACAAAGAGAGAGACAGATAGAGAGACAGAGAGAGAGACTGACAGAGAAAGAGAGAGACAGAGAGAGAGAAAGAGAGAGACAGAGACAGAGAGAGAGAGACAGAGAGAGACTGAGATAGACAGAGAGAGACAGAGAGAGACACAGAGAGAGACAGAGAGAGACAGAGAGAGCCAGAGAGAGACAGAGCGAGAGATAGAGAGAGACAGAGAGAAACACAGAGAGAGACAGAGACAAAGAGAGAGACACAGAGAGACAGAGACAGAGTGTGAGAGACTGAGAGACAGAGAGACAGAGACAAAGTGAAAGAGACTGAGATAGACAGAGAGAGATACAGAGAAAACAGAGACAAAGAGAGAGACAGAGATCGACAGAGACAGAGTGAGATAGACAGAGAGAGACAGAGAGAGACAGAGAGAGACACAGAGAGAGACAGAGAGAGAGACAGAGAGAGACAGAAAACAGACAAAGGGAGAGAGACAGAGAGAGTAAAAAAGAGACAGTTAGAGAGATAGAGAGAGACAGAGAGAGACACAGAGAGAGACAGAGACAAAGAGAGAGACAGAGAGAGACGGAGACAGAGTGAGCGAGACTGAGAGAGACAGAGAGAGAGACAGAGACAGAGTGATAGAGACTGAGAGAGACAGAGAGACATAGACAAAAAAAGATACAGAGAGAGACAGAGACAGAGAGAGAGACTGAGAGAGACAGAGAAATACAGAGAGACAGGGAGAGACACAGAGAGAGACAGAGAGAGACAGAGAGAGACAGAGAGAGACAGAGAGAGACAGAGAGAGACAGAGAGAGACAGAGAGAGACAGAGACAGAGTGAGAGAGACAGTGAGAGACAGAGAGATACAGAGAGAGACAGAGAGAGAGACAGAGAGAGAGACAGAGAGAGACAGAAAACAGACAAAGGGAGAGAGACAGAGAGAGTAAAAAAGAGACAGTTAGAGAGATAGAGAGAGACAGAGAGAGACACAGAGAGAGACAGAGAGAGACAGAGACAAAGAGAGAGACAGAGAGAGACAGAGACAGAGTGAGCGAGACTGAGAGAGACAGAGAGAGAGACAGAAAGAGACAGAGACAGAGTGAGAGAGATTGAGAGAGAGACAGAGAGAAACAGAGCAAGATTGAGAGAGACTGAGAGAGACAGAGAGAGAGACAGAGAGACAGATACAAAGATATAGACAGAGAGACACAGAGAGATACAGAGATAGACAGAGAGAGACACAGAGAGAGACTGAGAGAGAAAGAGAGAGACATAGAGAGACAGAGAGAGACAGAGATAGAGACAGAGAGAGACAGAGAGAGACACAGAGAGAGACAGAGAGAGACTAATATAGAGACAGAGAGAGATAGAGACAGAGAGAGACAAAGAGAGAGACAGAGAGAAAGACAGAGAGAGAGACTGACAGAGAAAGAGAGAGACAGAGAGAGAGAAAGAGAGAGACAGAGAGAGACAGTGAGAGAGAGACAGAGAGAGAGAAAGAGAGAGACAGAGAGAGAGACTGAGAGAGACAGAGAGAGACAGAGAGAGACACAGAGAGAGACAGAGAGAGACAGAGAGAGCCAGAGAGAGACAGAGCGAGAGATAGAGAGAGACAGAGAGAAACACAGAGAGAGACAGAGAGAGACAGAGACAAAGAGAGAGACAGAGAGAGACAGAGACAGAGTGAGAGAGACTGAGAGACAGAGAGACAGAGACAAAGTGAGAGAGACTGAGATAGACAGAGAGAGAGACAGAGAAAACAGAGACAAAGAGAGAGACAGAGAGAGACAGAGACAGAGTGAGATAGACAGAAAGAGACAGAGAGATACAGAGAGAGACAGAGAGACACACAGAGAGAGACAGAGTGAGACAGAGAGAGACAGAGAGGGAGACAGACAGAGAGACAGAGAGAGACAGAAAACAGACAAAGGGAGAGAGACAGAGAGAGTCAAAAAGAGACAGTTAGAGAGATAGAGAGAGACAGAGAGAGACACAGAGAAAGACAGAGAGAGACAGAGACAAAGAGAGAGACAGAGAGAGACAGAGACAGAGTGATAGAGACTGAGAGAGACAGAGAGACATAGACAAAGAAAGATACAGAGAGAGACAGAGAAAGAGAGAGAGACTGAGAGAGACAGAGAAATACAGAGAGAGACAGAGAGAGACACAGAGAGAGACAGAGAGAGACAGAGAGATACAGAGAAAGACAGAGAGAGACAGAGAGAGACAGAGACAGAGTGAGAGAGACAGTGAGAGACAGAGAGAGAGACAGAGAGAGACAGAGAGAGACAGAGATAGAGAGTGAGACACAGGGAGAAACACAGAGAGACAAGGCTAGATAGAGAGATACACAGAAAGAGACAGAGAGAGACATAGAGACAGAGAAAGACAGGGAGAGACAGAGAAAGAGACAGAGAGAGATAGAGATAGAGACAGAGAGACACAGAGAGATAGACAGAGAGAGACACAGAGAGAGACAGAGATAGAGACAGAGAGAGACACAGAGAGAGACAGAGAAAGAGACAGAGAGAGACAGAGTGAGACACAGAGAGAGACACAGAGAGAGACATAGATAGAGAGAGAGAGACAGATATAGAGACAGAGAGAGACAGAGAGAGACACAGAAAGAGACAGAGAGAGACAAAGAGAGGGCGACAGAAAGAGACTGAGAGGACAGAAAGAGACTCAGAGAGAGTAAGAGAGAGACAGAGAGAGAGACATAGGGAGAAAGAAAGAGAGACAGAGACAAAGAGAGTGAATGAGAGAGACAGAGAGAGACAGAGAGAGAGACAGAGATAGACCGAGAGAGAGACAGAGAGAGAGACAGAGAGAGACAGAGATAGTCAGAGAGAGACAGAGATAGACAGAGAGAGAGATATAGATACAGTAAAGAGACAAAGAGAAAGAGACAAAGAGAGACAGAGAAAGACAGAGAGAGACAGAGAGAGAGATGTAGAAAGACAGAGAGAGACAGAGAGAGACACAGAGAGAGACAGAGAGAGAGACAGAGAGAGACAGAAAACAGACAAAGGGAGAGAGACAGAGAGAGTCAAAAAGAGACAGTTAGAGAGATAGAGAGAGACAGAGAGAGACACAGAGAGAGACAGAGAGAGACAGAGACAAAGTGAGAGACAGAGAGAGACGGAGACAGAGTGAGCGAGACTGAGAGAGACAGAGAGAGAGACAGAGACAGAGTGATAGAGACTGAGAGAGACAGAGAGACATAGACAAAGAAAGATACAGAGAGAGACAGAGAGAGAGACTGAGAGAGACAGAGAAATACAGAGAGACAGGGAGAGACACAGAGAGAGACAGAGAGAGACAGAGAGAGACAGAGAGAGACATAGAGAGACAGAGACAGAGTGAGAGAGACAGTGAGAGACAGAGAGATACAGAGAGAGACAGAGAGAGAGACAGAGAGAGAGACAGAGAGAGACAGAAAACAGACAAAGGGAGAGAGACAGAGAGAGTCAAAAAGAGACAGTTAGAGAGATAGAGAGAGACAGAGAGAGACACAGAGAGAGACAGAGAGAGACAGAGACAAAGAGAGAGACAGAGAGAGACAGAGACAGAGTGAAAGAGACTGAGAGAGACAGAGAGAGAGACAGAGAGAGACAGAGACAGAGTGAGAGAGACTGAGAGAGAGACAGAGAGATACAGAGAGATTGAGAGAGACTGAGAGAGACAGAGAGAGAGACAGAGAGACAGATACAAAGATATAGACAGAGAGACACAGAGAGATACAGAGAGAGACAGAGAGAGACACAGAGAGAACTGAGAGAGACAGAGAGAGACATAGAGAGACAGAGATAGAGACAGAGAGAGACAGAGAGAGACACAGAGAGAGACAGAGAGAGACTAAGATAGAGACAGAGAGAGAGAGAGACAGAGAGAGACAGAGAGAGAGACAGAGACATACAGAGAGAGACAGAGAGAGACACAGAGAGAGACTGAGAGAGACAGAGAGACATAGGGAGACAGAGAGAGACAGAGAGAGACACAGAGAGAGACAGAGAGAGACAGAGAGAGAGACAGACAGAGACAGAGAGAGACAGAGAGAGATACAGAGAGAGACACAGAGAGAGACAGAGGGAGAGACAGAGAAAGTGAAAGAGAGAGACAGAGAGAGAAACAGAGAGAGAGACAGAGAGAGACAGAAAAGAGACACAGAGAGAGACAGAGAGAGAGACAGATAGAGACAAAGAGAGAAACAGAGAGAGAGATAGAGAGAGACAGAAAGAGACAGAGAGAGAGAGAGACAGAGAGAGAGACCAAGAGAGACAGAAAAGAGACAGAGAGAAGTAAACAGAGAGAGACAGAGAGA
>NW_028227276.1:13915658-13920658 GCF_978045245.1 Mus caroli | reverse complement strand
CAAAGAGAGAAACAGAGAGAAAGACAGAGACAGAGAGAGACAGAGAGAGATACAGAGAGAGACACAGAGATAGACAGAGGGAGAGACAGAGAAAGAGAAAGAGAGAGACAGAGAGAGACAGAGAGAGACAGAAAAGAGACAGAGAGAGATAGAGAGAGACAGAGAGAGACAGATAGAGAGACAGAGAGAGACACAGAGAGAGACAGAGAGAGAGACAGAGAGAGATGCGAGAGACAGAGAGAGACAGAGAGAGACAGAAAGAGAGAGAGAAAGAGACACAGAGAGAGACAGAGAGAGACAGAGAGAGTAAGAGATAGAGACAGAGAGAGACAGAGAGAGAGACAGAGAGACCCAAAGAAAGAAACAGAGAAAAATGGAGAGAGACAGAGAGAGAGACAGAGAGAGACACATAGAGACACAGAGAGAGACAGAGAGAGACACAGAGAGAGACAGAGAGAGAGATACAGAGAGACAGAGAGAGAAGAGAGACAGAGAGAGACAGAGAGAAATAGAGAGAGAAAGAGATAGACAGAGATAGAGAGAAAGAGACACAGAGAGAGACAGAGAGAGAGACAGAGACAAAGAGAATGACTGAGAAATACAGAGAGAGGGACAGAGAGAGACAGAAAAGAGACAGAGAGAGAGACAGAGACAGACAGAGAGAGACAGAGAGAGACAGATAGTGAGACAAAGAGAGATGAGAGAGACAGAGAGAGACAGAGAGAGACAGAGAGAGAAAGAGAGAGACAGAGAGAGAGACAGAGAGCAACAAAGAAAGAAACAGAGATAGACGGAGAGAGACAGAGAGAGAGACAGAGAGAGACAGAGAGAGAGACAGAGAGAGACAGAGAGACAAAGAGAGACAGAGATAGACAAAGATAGAGAGAGAGACACACAGAGAGACAGAGAGAGACAGAGAAAGACACAGAGAGAGACAGAGAGAGAGACAGATAGAGACAGAGACAGATAGAGAGAGACAGAGAAAGAGACAGACAGAGAGAGACAGAGAGAGATACAGAGAGAGACAGAGAGAGAGACAGAGAGACAAAGAGAGACAGAGAGAGAGACAGATACAGACAGAGACAGACAGAGAGAGACAGAGAGAGACAGAGAGAGAGACAGACAGAGACAGAGAGAGACAGAGAGAGACAAGAGAGATAGAGAGAGACAGAGAGAGACAGAGAGAGACACAGAGAGCAAAAGAGAGAGACAGAGAGTTACACAAAAAGAGCATAGAGATACAGAGAGACAAAGAGAGAAGAGAGACAGAGAGAGACACAGAGAGAAACAGAGAGAGACAGAGAGAGTGAGACAGAGAGAGACACAAAGAGAGACAGAGAAAGAAAGAGTGAGACAGAGAAAGACAGAGAAGGACAGATTGAGAGAAAGAAAAGGAGACAGACACAGAGAGAGAGAGAGACAGAGACAGAGTGAGAGAGACTGAGAGAGACAGAGAGATACTGAGAGAGACAAAGAGAGACAGAGAGAGACAGAAAAGAGACAAAGGGAGAGAGACAGAGAAAGACAGAGAGAGACAGAGAGACAAAGAGAGAGACAGAGAGATAGAGACAGAGACAGAGACAGAGAGAGACAGAGAGAGAGACAGAGAGGGACTGAGAGAGAGACAGGGAGAGACAGAGGGAGACAGATAAAGAGACAGAGAGAGACAGAGAGAGAGACAGAGAAAGAGACAGAGAGAGACAGAGAGAGAGACAGAGAGAGAGACAGAGAGAGACACAGAGAGAGAAAGATAGAGAGACAGAGCAAGAGAAAGAGAGAGACAGAGAGAGAGACAGAGACAAAGAGAATGACTGAGAAATACAGATAGAGACACAGAGAGAGAGACAGAGAGAGACAAAGAGAGAAACAGAGAGAAAGACAGAGACAGAGAGAGACAGAGAGAGATACAGAGAGAGACACAGAGATAGACAGAGGGAGAGACAGAGAAAGAGAAAGAGAGAGACAGAGAGAGACAGAGAGAGACAGAAAAGAGACAGAGAGAGATAGAGAGAGACAGAGAGAGACAGATAGAGAGACAGAGAGAGACACAGAGAGAGACAGAGAGAGAGACAGAGAGAGATGCGAGAGACAGAGAGAGACAGAGAGAGACAGAAAGAGAGAGAGAAAGAGACACAGAGAGAGACAGAGAGAGCCACAGAGAGAGACAGAGAGAGAGATACAGAGAGACAGAGAGAGAAGAGAGACAAAGAGAGACAGAGAGAAATAGAGAGAGAAAGAGATAGACAGAGATAGAGAGAAAGAGACACAGAGAGAGACAGAGAGAGAGACAGAGACAAAGAGAATGACTGAGAAATACAGAGAGAGGGACAGAGAGAGACAGAAAAGAGACAGAGAGAGAGACAGAGACAGACAGAGAGAGACAGAGAGAGACAGATAGTGAGACAAAGAGAGATGAGAGAGACAGAGAGAGACAGAGAGAGACAGAGAGAGACAGAGAGAGAAAGAGAGAGACAGAGAGAGAGACAGAGAGCAACAAAGAAAGAAACAGAGATAGACGGAGAGAGACAGAGAGAGAGACAGAGAGAGACAGAGAGAGAGACAGAGAGAGACAGAGAGACAAAGAGAGACAGAGATAGACAAAGATAGAGAGAGAGACACACAGAGAGACAGAGAGAGACAGAGAAAGACACAGAGAGAGACAGAGAGAGAGACAGATAGAGACAGAGACAGATAGAGAGAGACAGAGAGAGAGACAGACAGAGAGAGACAGAGAGAGATACAGAGAGAGACAGAGAGAGAGACAGAGAGACAAAGAGAGACAGAGAGAGAGACAGATACAGACAGAGACAGACAGAGAGAGACAGAGAGAGACAGAGAGAGAGACAGACAGAGACAGAGAGAGACAGAGAGAGATACAGAGAGAGACACAGAGAGAGACAGAGGGAGAGACAGAGAAAGTGAAAGAGAGAGACAGAGAGAGAAACAGAGAGAGAGACAGAGAGAGACAGAAAAGAGACACAGATAGAGACAGAGAGAGAGACAGATAGAGACAAAGAGAGAAACAGAGAGAGAGATAGAGAGAGACAGAAAGAGACAGAGAGAGAGAGAGAGACAGAGAGAGAGACCAAGAGAGACAGAAAAGAGACAGAGAGAAGTAAACAGAGAGAGACAGAGAGAGACAGATAGATTCACAGAGAGTGACAGAGAGAGAGAGAGAGACAGAGAGACGAGAGAGAAAGAGAGAGACAAAGAGAGACACATAGAGAGATAGAGAGAGACAGAGAGAGACAGAGAGAGAGAGACAGAGAGAGAGACAGAGAGACACTGAGAGAGACAGAGAGAGACAGAGATAGACAGAGATAGAGAGAAAGACACACAGAGAGATAGAGAGAGACAGAGAGACACAGAGAGAGAGAGAGACAGAGAGAGACACAGAGAGAGACAGAGAGAGAGACAGATAGAGACAAAGAGAGAATCAGAGAGAGAGATAGAGAGAGACAGAAAGAGACAGAGAGAGAGAGAGACAGAGAGAGAGACCAAGAGAGACAGAAAAGAGACAGAGAGAAGTAAACAGAGAGAGACAGAGAGAGACAGATAGATTCACAGAGAGTGACAGAGAGAGAGAGAGACAGAGAGAGACGAGAGAGAAAGAGAGAGACAAAGAGAGACACATAGAGAGATAGAGAGAGACAGAGAGAGACAGAGAGAGACAGAGTGAGAGAGAAAGAGAGAGAGACAGAGAGATAGAGAGAGAGACAGAGAGAGAGAAGGGAGAGATAGAAGGAGAGAGAGAGAAAGAGAGAGAGATAGAGACAGAGAGAAACAGAGAGAGAGACAGAGAGAGAAACAGAGAGAGACAGAGAGAGAGACAGAGAGAGACAGAGAGAGAGACAGAGAGTGACAGAGACAGAGTTAGAGAGACTGAGAGAGACAGAGAGCGAGTCCGAGAGAGACATACAGAGAGAGACATAGAGAGACAGAGAGAGACACAGAGAGAGACAGAGAGAGAGACAGATAGAGACAAAGAATGAAACAGAGAGAGAGACAGAAAGAGACAGAGAGAGAGACAGAGAGAGACAGAAAAGAGACAGAGAGAGAGACAGAGAGAGACAGAGAGAGACAGAGAGATTCACAGAGAGTGACAGAGAGAGAGAGAGACAGGGAGAGATGAGAGAGACAGATAGAGACAGAGACAGAGTTAGAGAGACTGAGAGAGACAGAGAGCGAGACCGAGAGAGACATACAGAGAGAGACAGAGAGAGACACAGAAAGAGACAGAGAGAGAGACAGGGAGAGACAAAGAAAGAAACAGAGATAGATGGAGAGAGACAGAGAGTGAGACAGAAAGAGACACAGAGAGAAACAGAGAGAGACAGAGAGAGTGAGACAGAGAGAGACACAAAGAGAGACAGAGAAAGAAAGAGAGAGACAGAGAAAGATGGAGAAGGACAGATAGTGAGAAAGAAAAGGAGACAGACACAGAGAGAGAGAGAGAGACAGAGACAGAGTGAGAGAGACTGAGAGAGACAGAGAGATACTGAGAGAGACAAAGAGAGACAGAGAGAAACAGAAAAGAGTCAAAGGGAGAGAGACAGAGAAAGACAGAGAGAGACAAAGAGAGAGACAGAGAGAGAGAGAGACAGAGACAGAGACAGAGACAGAGAGAGACAGAGAGAGAAACAGAGAGAGACAGAGAGAGACACAGAGAGAGACAGAGATAGAGAGAGACACAGAGAGATACAGAGAGAGACAGAGAGAGACACAGAGAGAGACTGAGAGAGACAGAGAGAGACATAGAGAGACAGAGAGAGACAGAGATAGAGACAGAGAGAGACAGAGAGAGACACAGAGAGAGACAGAGAGAGACAGAGAGAGACTAAGATAGAGACAGAGAGAGAGACAGAGAGAGACAAAGAGAGAGACAGAGAGAGAGACTGACAGAGAAAGAGAGAGACAGAGAGAGAGAAAGAGAGAGACAGAGAGAGTCATAGAGAGAGAGAGACAGAGAGAGAGACTGAGAGAGACAGAGAGAGACAGAG
>NW_028227276.1:13893158-13910658 GCF_978045245.1 Mus caroli | reverse complement strand
GAGAGAGACAGAAAAGTGACAGAGAGAGAGACAGAGAGAGAAACACAGAGACACAGAGAGACAGAGAGAGACAGAGAGAGACAAGAGAGACAGAGAGAGACAGAGAGAGACAGAGAGAGACACAGAGAGCAAAAGAGAGAGACAGAGAGTTACACAAAAAGAGCATAGAGATACAGAGAGACAAAGAGAGAAGAGAGACAGAGAGAGACACAGAGAGAAACAGAGAGAGACAGAGAGAGTGAGACAGAGAGAGACACAAAGAGAGACAGAGAAAGAAAGAGTGAGACAGAGAAAGACAGAGAAGGACAGATTGAGAGAAAGAAAAGGAGACAGACACAGAGAGAGAGAGAGACAGAGACAGAGTGAGAGAGACTGAGAGAGACAGAGAGATACTGAGAGAGACAAAGAGAGACAGAGAGAGACAGAAAAGAGACAAAGGGAGAGAGACAGAGAAAGACAGAGAGAGACAGAGAGACAAAGAGAGAGACAGAGAGATAGAGACAGAGACAGAGACAGAGAGAGACAGAGACAGAGACAGAGAGGGACTGAGAGAGAGACAGGGAGAGACAGAGGGAGACAGATAAAGAGACAGAGAGAGACAGAGAGAGAGACAGAGAAAGAGACAGAGAGAGACAGAGAGAGAGACAGAGAGAGAGACAGAGAGAGACACAGAGAGAGAAAGATAGAGAGACAGAGCAAGAGAAAGAGAGAGACAGAGAGAGAGACAGAGACAAAGAGAATGACTGAGAAATACAGATAGAGACACAGAGAGAGAGACAGAGAGAGACAAAGAGAGAAACAGAGAGAAAGACAGAGACAGAGAGAGACAGAGAGAGATACAGAGAGAGACACAGAGATAGACAGAGGGAGAGACAGAGAAAGAGAAAGAGAGAGACAGAGAGAGACAGAGAGAGACAGAAAAGAGACAGAGAGAGATAGAGAGAGACAGAGAGAGACAGATAGAGAGACAGAGAGAGACACAGAGAGAGACAGAGAGAGAGACAGAGAGAGATGCGAGAGACAGAGAGAGACAGAGAGAGACAGAAAGAGAGAGAGAAAGAGACACAGAGAGAGACAGAGAGAGACACAGAGAGAGACAGAGAGAGAGATACAGAGAGACAGAGAGAGAAGAGAGACAGAGAGAGACAGAGAGAAATAGAGAGAGAAAGAGATAGACAGAGATAGAGAGAAAGAGACACAGAGAGAGACAGAGAGAGAGACAGAGACAAAGAGAATGACTGAGAAATACAGAGAGAGGGACAGAGAGAGACAGAAAAGAGACAGAGAGAGAGACAGAGACAGACAGAGAGAGACAGAGAGAGACAGATAGTGAGACAAAGAGAGATGAGAGAGACAGAGAGAGACAGAGAGAGACAGAGAGAGACAGAGAGAGAAAGAGAGAGACAGAGAGAGAGACAGAGAGCAACAAAGAAAGAAACAGAGATAGACGGAGAGAGACAGAGAGAGAGACAGAGAGAGACAGAGAGAGAGACAGAGAGAGACAGAGAGACAAAGAGAGACAGAGATAGACAAAGATAGAGAGAGAGACACACAGAGAGACAGAGAGAGACAGAGAAAGACACAGAGAGAGACAGAGAGAGAGACAGATAGAGACAGAGACAGATAGAGAGAGACAGAGAGAGAGACAGACAGAGAGAGACAGAGAGAGATACAGAGAGAGACAGAGAGAGAGACAGAGAGACAAAGAGAGACAGAGAGAGAGACAGATACAGACAGAGACAGACAGAGAGAGACAGAGAGAGACAGAGAGAGAGACAGACAGAGACAGAGAGAGACAGAGAGAGATACAGAGAGAGACACAGAGAGAGACAGAGGGAGAGACAGAGAAAGTGAAAGAGAGAGACAGAGAGAGAAACAGAGAGAGAGACAGAGAGAGACAGAAA
The DNA here is from genome assembly GCF_978045245.1 of Mus caroli. NCBI lineage: Eukaryota > Metazoa > Chordata > Mammalia > Rodentia > Muridae > Mus > Mus caroli. The sequence goes on along the minus strand of NW_028227276.1, from coordinate 13,908,754 downwards.
AGAGACACAGAGAGAGACAGAGAGAGAGACAGATAGAGACAAAGAGAGAAACAGAGAGAGAGATAGAGAGAGACAGAAAGAGACAGAGAGAGAGAGAGACAGAGAGAGAGACCAAGAGAGACAGAAAAGAGACAGAGAGAAGTAAACAGAGAGAGACAGAGAGAGACAGATAGATTCACAGAGAGTGACAGAGAGAGAGAGAGAGACAGAGAGACGAGAGAGAAAGAGAGAGACAAAGAGAGACACATAGAGAGATAGAGAGAGACAGAGAGAGACAGAGAGAGAGAGACAGAGAGAGAGACAGAGAGACACTGAGAGAGACAGAGAGAGACAGAGATAGACAGAGATAGAGAGAAAGACACACAGAGAGATAGAGAGAGACAGAGAGACACAGAGAGAGAGAGAGACAGAGAGAGACACAGAGAGAGACAGAGAGAGAGACAGATAGAGACAAAGAGAGAATCAGAGAGAGAGATAGAGAGAGACAGAAAGAGACAGAGAGAGAGAGAGACAGAGAGAGAGACCAAGAGAGACAGAAAAGAGACAGAGAGAAGTAAACAGAGAGAGACAGAGAGAGACAGATAGATTCACAGAGAGTGACAGAGAGAGAGAGAGACAGAGAGAGACGAGAGAGAAAGAGAGAGACAAAGAGAGACACATAGAGAGATAGAGAGAGACAGAGAGAGACAGAGAGAGACAGAGTGAGAGAGAAAGAGAGAGAGACAGAGAGATAGAGAGAGAGACAGAGAGAGAGAAGGGAGAGATAGAAGGAGAGAGAGAGAAAGAGAGAGAGATAGAGACAGAGAGAAACAGAGAGAGAGACAGAGAGAGAAACAGAGAGAGACAGAGAGAGAGACAGAGAGAGACAGAGAGAGAGACAGAGAGTGACAGAGACAGAGTTAGAGAGACTGAGAGAGACAGAGAGCGAGTCCGAGAGAGACATACAGAGAGAGACATAGAGAGACAGAGAGAGACACAGAGAGAGACAGAGAGAGAGACAGATAGAGACAAAGAATGAAACAGAGAGAGAGACAGAAAGAGACAGAGAGAGAGACAGAGAGAGACAGAAAAGAGACAGAGAGAGAGACAGAGAGAGACAGAGAGAGACAGAGAGATTCACAGAGAGTGACAGAGAGAGAGAGAGACAGGGAGAGATGAGAGAGACAGATAGAGACAGAGACAGAGTTAGAGAGACTGAGAGAGACAGAGAGCGAGACCGAGAGAGACATACAGAGAGAGACAGAGAGAGACACAGAAAGAGACAGAGAGAGAGACAGGAGAGACAAAGAAAGAAACAGAGATAGATGGAGAGAGACAGAGAGTGAGACAGAAAGAGACACAGAGAGAAACAGAGAGAGACAGAGAGAGTGAGACAGAGAGAGACACAAAGAGAGACAGAGAAAGAAAGAGAGAGACAGAGAAAGATGGAGAAGGACAGATAGTGAGAAAGAAAAGGAGACAGACACAGAGAGAGAGAGAGAGACAGAGACAGAGTGAGAGAGACTGAGAGAGACAGAGAGATACTGAGAGAGACAAAGAGAGACAGAGAGAAACAGAAAAGAGTCAAAGGGAGAGAGACAGAGAAAGACAGAGAGAGACAAAGAGAGAGACAGAGAGAGAGAGAGACAGAGACAGAGACAGAGACAGAGAGAGACAGAGAGAGAAACAGAGAGAGACAGAGAGAGACACAGAGAGAGACAGAGATAGAGAGAGACACAGAGAGATACAGAGAGAGACAGAGAGAGACACAGAGAGAGACTGAGAGAGACAGAGAGAGACATAGAGAGACAGAGAGAGACAGAGATAGAGACAGAGAGAGACAGAGAGAGACACAGAGAGAGACAGAGAGAGACAGAGAGAGACTAAGATAGAGACAGAGAGAGAGACAGAGAGAGACAAAGAGAGAGACAGAGAGAGAGACTGACAGAGAAAGAGAGAGACAGAGAGAGAGAAAGAGAGAGACAGAGAGAGTCATAGAGAGAGAGAGACAGAGAGAGAGACTGAGAGAGACAGAGAGAGACAGAGAGAGACACAGAGAAAGACAGAGAGAGACAGAGAGAGCCAGAGAGAGACAGAGCGAGAGATAGAGAGAGACAGAGAGAAACACAGAGAGAGACAGAGAGAGACAGAGAGAGACAGAGAGAGACAGAGAGAGACAGAGATAGAGAAAGAGATAGACAGAGAGAGAGACAGAGAGAGACACACAGAGAGACAGAGAGAGACAGAGAAGACTGAGAGAGACAGAGATAGAGACTGAGAGAGTCAGAGAGATACAGAGAGGGAGGGAGACAGAGATAGACAAAGAGAGACAGAGAGAGACAGAGAGAGAGACACACGAAACAGATAGAGACTTAGAAAGACACAGAGAGAGACAGTGAGAGACAGAGATAGACACAGAGAGAGACTGAGAGAGACAGAGAGAGACAGAGAGAGACAGAGATAGAGACAGAGAGAGACAGAGAGAGAGACAGAGAGAGACATAGAGAGACAGAGAGAGACAGAGATAGAGACCGAGAGAGACAGAGAGAGACAGAGAGAGACACACAGAGAGACAGAGAGAGACAGAGAGAGACTGAGAGAGACAGAGATAGAGACTGAGAGAGACAGAGAGATACAGAGAGGGAGGGAGACATAGAGAGACAAAGAGAGACAGAGAGAGAGACACATGAAACAGATAAAGACATAGAGAGACACAGAGAGAGACAGAGAGAGACAGGAGATAAACAGGGAGAGACAGAGTTAGAGACAGAGAGAGACCGAGAGAGAAAATGAGAGACAGAGAGAGACAGAGAAAGACACAGAGAGAGACAGAGAGAGACAGAGAGAGACACAGAGAGAGACACAGTGAGAGACAGAGACATAGAGAGACAGAGATAGAGAGACAGAGACTCAAAGAGACTCATAGAGATACACAGAGAGACACAGAGAGAGACAGAGACAGAGTGAATGAGAATGAGACATACAGAGAGAGAAACAGAGAGTTACAGAGACATACAGAGAGAGAGACATAGAGAGACAGAGAGAGACACAGAGAGAGACAAACAAAGACAGAGAGAGAGACAGACAGAGAGACAGAGATACAGAGACAGAGACACAGAGAAACACATAGAGAGACACAGAGAGAGACAGAGACAAAGAGAGAGACAGAGACAGAGTGAGAGAGACTGAGAGAGAGAGAGACAAACAGAGAGAGACAGAGACTAAGAGAGAGACAGAGAGAGACAGAGATAGAAACAGAGAGAGACAGAAAGAGAGACAGAGAGAGTGATAGACACAGAGAGAGACACAGAGAGAGATAGAGAGAGAGTTAGACAGAGAGGGACAAATAGAGAGACAAAGAGAGAGACAGAGAGAGACAGAGACAAAGAGAGAGACAGAGAGAGACAGAGAAAAAGTGAGAGAGACTGAGAGACAGAGAGAGAGAGAGACAGAGAGAGACAATGAGAGACAGAGAGAGACACAGAGGGAGACAGAGAGAGACAGAGAGAGACAGAGAGAGACAGACAAAGAGATATAGAGAGACAGAGACACAGAGATACACAAGAGAGACACAGAGAGAGACAGAGACAAAGAGAGAGACAGATACAGAGTGAGAGTGACTGAGAGAGACAGAGAGACACAGAGACAAATACAGAAACAGAGAGAGATAGAGTTAGAGACAGAGAGAGACAGAGAGAGAGACAGAGAGAGTGATAGAGAGACACAGAGAGAGACACAGAGAGAAATAGAGAGAGAGGTAGACAAAGAGAGACAAAGAGAGAGACAGAGAGAGACAGAGAGAGAGACAGAGAAGACAGAGAGAGACACAGAGAGAGACAGAGAGAGACAGAGAGAGACTGAGAGAGACAGAGATAAAGACTGAGAGAGACAGAGAGATAGACAGAGAGACAGAGAGAGACAGAGAGAGACACAGAGAGAGACAGAGATTGACAGAGAGACAGAGATAGACAGAGAGAGACATAGATACAGAAAAGAGACAAAGAAAGAGAGACAAAGAGAGACAGAGAAAGACAGAGAGAGACAGAGAGAGAGAAGGAGAGAGACAGAGAGAGAGACACAGAGAGAGACAGATATAGAGACAGAGAGAGACAGAGAAAGACACAGAAAGAAACACAGAGAGACAGAGAGAGACAGAGAGAGACAGAGAGAGACAGAGAGAGACAGAGAGAGAGACAGAGAGAGAGACAGAGAGAGAGACAGAAAGAGACAGATAGAGACAGAGTGAGACAAAGAAAGACACAGAGAGAGACAGAGAGATATATAGAGAGAGACAGAAAGAGACAGAAACAGACAGAGAGACAGAGAGAATCAGAGAGAGACAGAGAGAGAGACAGAGAGAGAGACAGAGAGAGAGACAGAGAGAGACACAGAGAAACACAGAGTGAGACAGAGAGAGACACAGAGAGAGACATGGAGAGACACAGAGAGACACAGAGAGAGACAGAGGGAGACAGTAGCAGACAGAGAGAGACAGTGAGAGACAGAGGGAGACACAAAGAAAGATAGAGAGAGACACAGAGAGAGACAGAGAGTGAGACAGAGAGAGACAGAGAGAGACAGAGAGAGACACAGAGAGAGAGAGACAGAGATAGAGACAGAGAGAGACAGAGAGAGAAAGAGAGACACTGAGAGAGACAGAGATAGAGACAGAGAGAGACGGGGAGAGACACTGGGAGAAACAGAGAAAGACAGAGAGAGAGAGACAGAGAGACACAGAAATAGAGAGAGAGAGAGAGACAGAGACAAAGAGAATGACTGAGAAATACAGAGAGAGACACAGAGAGATACACAGAGAGAGACAAAGAGAGAAACAGAGAGAAAGACAGAGACAGAGAGAGACAGAGAGAGATACAGAGAGAGACACAGAGATAGACAGAGGGAGAGACAGAGAAAGAGAATGAGGGAGACAGAGAGAGAGAGACAGAGAGAGACAGAAAAGAGACAGAGAGAGAGACAGAGACAGACATAGAGAGACATAGAGAGACAGAGATAGACACAGAGAGAGACAAACAAAGACAGAGAGAGAGACAGACAGAGACACAGAGATACAGAGACAGAGACACAGAGAAACACATAGAGAGACACAGAGAGAGACAGAGACAAAAAGAGAGACAGAGACAGAGTTAGAGAGACAGAGAGAGACAGAGAGACAAACAGAGAGAGACAGAGACTAAGAGAGAGACAGAGAGAGACAGAAAGAGAGACAGAGAGAGTGATAGACACAGAGAGATACACAGAGAGAGATAGAGAGAGAGGTAGACAGAGAGGGACAAAGAGAGAGACAGAGAGAGACAAAGAGAGAGACAGAGAGAGACAGAGACAAAGAGAGAGACAGAGACAAAGTGAGAGAGACTGAGAGACAGAGAGACACAGAGAGAGAGACAGAGAGAGTCAATGAGAGACAGAGAGAGACACAGAGGGAGACAGAGAGAGACAGAGAGAGACAGAGAAAGAGAGATAGAGAGACAGAGACACAGAGATACACAAGAGATACACAGAGAGAGACAGAGACAAAGAGAGACAGAGACAGAGTGAGAGTGACTGAGAGAGACAGAGAGACCGACAGAGAGAAACAGAGACAAATAGAGAAACAGAGAGAGACAGAGATATAGACAGAGAGAGACAGAGAGAGAGACAGAGAGGGTGATAAAGAGACACAGAGAGAGATAGAGAGAGAGGTAGACAAAGAGAGACAAAGAGAGACAGAGAGAGAGACAGAGAATACAGAGAGAGACACAGAGAGAGACAGAGAGAGACAGAGAGAGACTGAGAGAGACAGAGATAGAGACTGAGAGAGACAGAGAGAGATAGAGAGAGAGGGAGACAGAGCGAGACAAAGAGAGAAAGAGAGAGTCAGAGAGAGAGACAGAGAGATACAGAGAGAGACAGAGATAGACAGAGAGAGACAGAGAGAGACAGAGAGAGAAAGAGATAGACATAGAGAGACACACAGAGAGACCAAGAGAGACAGAGAGAGACAATGAGAGACAGAAAGAGACAGAGAGAGACACAGAGAGAGACACAGAGAGACAGATAGACACAGAGAGAGACACACAGAGAGCGACAGAGACAGAGAGAGACAGAGATAGAGAGACAGAGACACAAAGAGACACATAGAGATACACAGAGTTACACAGAAAGAGACAGAGACAAGGAGAGAGACAGGGAGAGACAGAGACAAAGTGAAAGAGACTGAGACAGACAGAGAGACAGAGAGAGTCAGAGACATACAGAGAGAGAGACATAGAGAGACAAAGAGAGACACAGAGAGAGACAAACAAAGACAGAGAGAGAGACAGAGTGAGAGACTGAGATAGAGAGACAGAGACACAGAGATACACATAGAGAGACACAGAGAGAGACAGAGAAAAAGAGAGAGACAGAGACAGAGTGAGAGAGACTGAGAGAGACAGAGAGATGGACAGAGAGAGACAGCGACTAAGAGAGAGACAGAGACTAAAAGAGAGACAGAGAGAGTCAGAAAGAGAGACAGAGAGAGTGATAGACACAGAGAGAGACAAAGAGAGAGATAGAGAGAGAGGTAGACAGAGAGAGACAAAGAGAGAGACAGAAAGAGAAAGAGAGAGACAGACAGAGAGATAGACAGAGACAGAGAGAGACAGAGAGAGACAGAGAGAGACAGAGACAAAGAGAGAGACTGATAGAGACAGAGACAGAGTGAGAGAGACTGAGAGACAGAGAGAGACACAGAGAGAGACAGAGAGAGACAATGAGAGACAGAGAGAAACAGAGATAGAGAGACAGAGACACAGAGATACACAAGAGAGACACAGAGAGAGACAGAGAAAAAGGGAGAGACAGAGACAGAGTGAGAGTGACTGAGAGAGACAGAGAGACGGACAGTTAGAGACAGAGACAAAGAGAGAAACAGAGAGAAACAGAGATAGAGACAGAGAAAGACAGAGAGAGAGACAGAGAGAGTGATAGAGAGACACAGAGAGAGACACAGGGAGAGATAGAGAGGTAGACAGAGAGAGACAAAGAGAGAGACAGAGAGAGACAGAGAGAGAGATAGAGAGAGACACAGAGAGAGACAGAGAGAGACACAGAGAGAGACAAAGAAGACAGAGAGAGACACAGAGAGAGACAGAGAGAGACAGAGAGAGAGATAGAGAGAGACACAGAGAGAGACAGAGAGAGACACAGAGAGAGACAAAGAAGACAGAGAGAGACACAGAGAGAGACAGAGAGAGACGAGAGAGATAGAGAGAGACAGAGAGAGACAGAGATAGAGACAGCGAGAGACAGAGAGAGAGACAGAGATAAACAGAGAGAGAAAGACAGAGAGAGACATAGAGATACAGAGAGAGACAGAGATAGAGAAAGAGATAGACATAGAGAGAGAGAGAGACACACACAGAGAGAAAGAGAGAGACTGAGAGAGACAGAGAGATACAGAGAGGGAGGGAGACAGAGAGAGACAAAAAGAGACAGAGAGAGACAGAGAGAGACACACACGAAACAGATAGAGACATAGAAAGACACAGAGAGAGATAGAGAGAGAAAGAAGATAAACAGGGAGAGATAGAGAGGTAGACAGAGAGAGACAAAGAAAGAGACAGAGAGAGACAAAGAGAGAGATAGAGAAGACAGAGAGAGACAGAGAGACAGAGAGAGACAGAGAGAGACAGAGAGAGACAGAGAGAGACAGAGATAGACACAGAGAGAGACAGAGAGAGACAAAGTGAGACACAGAGAGAGACAAACAAAGACAGAGAGAGAGACAGAGAGACTGAGATAGAGAGACAGAGACACAGAGATACACATAGAGAGAGACAGAGAGAGACAGAGAAAAAGATAGAGACAGAGACAGAGTGAGAGAGACTGAGAGAGACAGAGAGATGGATAGAGAGAGACAGAGACTAAGAGAGAGACAGAGACTAAGAGAGAGACAGAGAGAGACATAAAGAGAGACAGAGAGAGTGATAGACACAGAGAGAGATAGAGAGAGACAGAGATAGACACTGAGAGAGACAGAAAGAGACACAGAGAGAGACAGAGAGAGACAGAGAGAGACAGAGAGAGACAGAGATAGAGACAGAGAGAGACAGAGAGAGACAGAGATAGACACAGAGCGAGACAGAGAGAGACTGAGAGAGACAGAGAGAGACAGAGAGAGACAGAGAGAGACAGAGATAGAGACAGAGAGAGACAGAGAGAGAGACAGTGAGAGACATAGAGAGACAGAGAGAGACAGAGAAAGAGACAGAGAGAGACAGAGAGAGACACACAGAGAGACAGAGAGAGACTGAGAGAGACAGAGATAGAGACTGAGAGAGACAGAGAGATACAGAGAGGGAGGGAGACAGAGAGAGACAAAGAGAGACAGAGAGAGAGACACATGAAACAGATAGAGACATAGAGAGACACAGAGAGAGACAGACGGAGACAGGATATAAACAGGGAGAGACAGAGTTAGAGACAGAGACCGAGAGAGACAATGAGAGACAGAGAGAGACAGAGAGAGACAGAGAAAGACACAGAGAGAGACAGAGAGACAGAGAGAGACACAGAGAGAGACACAGAGAGAGACAGAGACATAGAGAGACAGAGATAGAGAGACAGAGACACAAAGAGGCTCATAGAGATACACAGAGAGACACAGAGAGAGACAGAGACAGAGTGAAAGAGACTGAGACATACAGAGAGAGAAACAGAGAGAGACAGAGACATACAGAGAGAGAGACATAGAGAGACAGAGAGAGACACAGAGAGAGACAGAGACAAAGAGAGAGACAGAGACAGAGTGAGAGAGACTGAGAGAGACAGAGAGACAAACAGAGAGCGACAGAGACTAAGAGAGAGACAAGAGAGACAGAGATAGAACAGAGAGAGACAGAAAGAGAGACAGACAGAGTGATAGACACAGAGAGAGACACAGAGAGAGATAGAGAGAGAGTTAGACAGAGAGGGACAAAGAGAGAGACAGAGATAGACAAAGAGAGAGACAGAGAGAGATAGAGACAAAGAGAGAGACAGAGAGAGATAGAGACAAAGAGAGAGACAGAGAGAGACAGAGACAAAGTGAGAGAGACTGAGAGACAGAGAGAGACAGAGAGACAGAGAGAGACAATGAGAGACAGAGAGAGACACAGAGGGAGACAGAGAGAGACAGAGAGAGACAGAGAAAGAGAGATAGAAAGACAGAGACACAGAGATACACAAGAGAGACACAGAGAGAGACAGAGACAAAGAGAGAGACAGAGACAGAGTGAGAGTGACTGAGAGAGACAGAGAGACCGACAGAGAGAAACAGAGACAAATACAGAAACAGAGAGATAGAGATAGAGACAGAGAGAGACAGAGAGAGAGACAGAGAGAGTGATAGAGAGACACAGAGAGAGACACAGAGAGAGATAGAGAGAGAGGTAGACAAAGAGAGACAAAGAGAGAGACAGAGAGAGACAGAGAGAGAGACAGAGAAGACGGAGAGAGACACAGAGAGAGACAGAGAGAGACTGAGAGTGACAGAGATTGAGACTGAGAGAGACAGAGAGAGAGACAGAGAGACAGAGAGAGACAGAGAGAGAAACAGAGAGAGACAGAGATAGTCAGAGAGAGACAGAGATAGACAGAGAGAGAGACATAGATACAGAAAAGTGACAAAGAGAGAGAGACAAAGAGAGACAGAGAAAGACAGAGAGAGACAGAGAGAGAGACGGAGACAGACAGAGAGAGACACAGAGAGAGACAGATATAGAGACATAGAGAGACAGAGAAAGACACAGAGAGAAACACAGAGAGACAGAGAGAGAGACAGAGAGACAGAGAGAGACAGAGAGAGAGACAGAGAGAGACACAGAGATGACAGAGACATACAGAGAGAGACAAAGAGAGCAGAGAGAGACAGAGAGAGACAGAGAGAGTAAGAGATAGAGACAGAGAGAGAGACAGAGAGACACAAAGAAAGAAACAGAGAAAAATGGAGAGACAGAGAGAGAGACAGAGAGAGACACATAGAGACACAGAGAGAGACAGAGAGAGAGATTCAGAGAGAGAGACATAGATACAGAAAAGAGACAAAGAGAAAGAGACAAAGAGAGACAGAGAAAGACAGAGAGAGACAGAGAGAGAGATGTAGAGAGACAGAGAGAGACACAGAGAGAGACAGAGAAAGACACAGAGAGAAACACAGAGAGACAGAGAGACAGAGAGAGACAGAGAGAGAGACACAGAGATGACAGAGACATACAGAGAGAGACAAAGAGAGTAGATAGAGACAGAGAGAGACAGAGAGAAACAGAGAGAGACAGAGAGAGAGAGACACAGAGAGAGAAAGAAAGAGACAGATAGAGACAGAGTGAGACAAAGAAAGACACAGAGAGAGACTGAGAGATATATAGAGAGAGACAGAAAGAGACAGAAACAGACAGAGAGACAGAGAGAAACAGAGAGATACAGAGAGAGAGATAGAGAGAGACAGATAGAGACACAGAGAGAGACAGAGAGAAACACAGAGAGAGACAGAGAGAGACACAGAGAGAGACATGGAGAGACACAGAGAGACACAAAGAAAGACAGAGAGAGACAGAGACAGACAGAGAGAGACAGTGAGAGACAGAGAGACACAAAGAGAGACAGAGAGAGACACAGAGAGAGACACAGAGAGAGACAGAGAGAAACAGACAGAGACAGAGAGAGACACAGAGAGAGAGACAGAGATAGAGACAGAGAGAGACAGAGAGAGAGACAGAGAGAGACTCAGAGAGATAGAGATAGAGACAGAGAGAGACGGGGAGAGACACTGGGAGAAACAGAGAGAGACAGAGAGAGAGACAGAGAGAGACAGAAATAGAGATAGAGAAAGACAGAGAGAGAGACAGAGACAAAGAGAATGACTGAGAAATACAGAGAGAGACACAGAGAGAGAGAGACAGAGAGAGACAAAGAGAGAAACAGAGAGAAAGACAGAGACAGAGAGAGACAGAGAGAGATACAGAGAGAGACACAGAGAGAGACAGAGGGAGAGACAGAGAAAGAGAAAGAGAGAGACAGAGAGAGAGACAGAGAGAGACAGAAAAGAGACAGAGAGAGAGACAGAGACAGACAGAGAGAGACAGAGAGAGACTGATAGTGAGACAAAGAGAGATGAGAGAGACAGAGAGACACAGAGAGAGACAGAGAGAGACAGAGAGAGACACAGAGAGAAACAGATAGAGACAGAGACAGACAGAGAGAGACAGAGAGAGACAGAGAGAGAGACAGACAGAGACAGAGAGAGACAGAGAGAGATACAGAGAGAGACACAGAGAGAGACAGACAGAGGGAGAGACAGAGAAAGAGAAAGAGAGAGACAGAGAGAGACAGAGAGAGACAGAAAAGAGACAGAGAGAGAGACAGAGAGAGAAACACAGAGACACAGAGAGAGACAGAGAGAGAGACAGTGAGAGACAAGAGAGACAGAGAGAGACAGAGAGAGATAGAGAGAGACACAGAGAGCAAAAGAGAGAGACAGAGAGTTACACAAAGAGAGCATAGAGATACAGAGAGACAAAGAGAGAAGAGAGACAGAGAGAGACACAGAGAGAAACAGAGAGAGACAGAGAGAGTGAGACAGAGAGAGACACAAAGAGAGACAGAGAAAGAAAGAGTGAGACAGAGAAAGACAGAGAAGGACAGATTGAGAGAAAGAAAAGGAGACAGACACAGAGAGAGAGAGAGAAAGAGACAGAGTGAGAGAGACTGAGAGAGACAGAGAGATACTGAGAGAGACAAAGAGAGACAGAGAGAGACAGAAAAGAGACAAAGGGAGAGAGACAGAGAAAGACAGAGAGAGACAGAGAGACAAAGAGAGAGACAGAGAGATAGAGACAGAGACAAAGACAGAGAGAGACAGAGAGAAACAGAGATTGACTGAGAGAAAAACAGAGAGAGACAGAGATAGAGAGAGACACAGGGAGACACAGAGAGAGAGACAGAGAGGGACTGAGAGATAGACAGGGAGAGACAGAGGGAGACAGATAAAGAGACAGAGAGAGACAGAGAGAGAGACAGAAAAGAGACAGAGAGAGACAGAGAGAGAGACAGAGAGAGACACAGAGAGAGACACAGAGAGAGAAAGATAGAGAGACAGAGCAAGAGACAGAGAGAGACAGAGAGAGAGAGACAGAGACAAAGAGAATGACTGAGAAATACAGAGAGAGACACAGAGAGAGAGACAGAGAGAGACAAAGAGAGAAACAGAGAGAAAGACAGAGACAGAGAGAGACAGAGAGAGATACAGAGAGAGACACAGAGGTAGACAGAGGGAGAGACAGAGAAAGAGAAAGAGAGAGACAGAGAGAGACAGAGAGAGACAGAAAAGAGACAGAGAGAGACAGAGAGAGACAGAGAGAGACAGATAGAGAGACAGAGAGAGACACAGAGAGAGACAGATTGAGAGACAGAGAGAGACGAGAGAGACAGAGAGAGAGACAGAAAGAGAGAGAGAAAGAGACACAGAGAGAGACAGAGAGAGACAGAGAGAGTAAGAGATAGAGACAGAGAGAGAGACAGAGAGACACAAAGAAAGAAACAGAGAAAAATGGAGAGACAGAGAGAGAGACAGAGAGAGACACATAGAGACACAGAGAGAGACAGAGAGAGAGATACAGAGAGACAGAGAGAGAGAGAGAGACTGAGAGAGACAGAGAGAGACAGAGATAGACAGAGATAGAGAGAAAGAGACACAGAGAGACACAGAGAGAGACAGAGAGAGTCAGAGATAGAGACAGAGAGAGACAGAGAGAGAGACAGAGAGAAACAGAGAGAGACAGAGAGTGAGAGAGAGACTGAGAGAGACAGAGAGAGACAGAGATAGACAGAGATAGAGAGAAAGAGACACAGAGAGACACAGAGAGAGACAGAGAGAGACACAGAGAGAGACAGAGAGAGAGATACTGAGAGAGAGACAGAGAGAGACGGAGAGACAGAGACAGAGACAGACAGAAGGAGACAGAGAGATACAAAGAGAGACACACAGAGAGATAGAGAGAGAGATAGAGAGACACAGAGAGAGAGAGACAGAGAGAGAGACAGAGAGATACAGAGAGAGACAGAGAGAGACAGAGAGAGACAGAAGGAGAGAGAGAGACAGAGAGAGATAGAGACAGAGAGAAACAGAGAGAGAGACAGAGAGAGACAGAGAGAGAGACAGAGAGTGACAGAGATAGACAGAGAGAGACAGAGAGACAGAGAGAGACAGAGACAGAGTTAGAGAGACTGAGAGAGACAGAGAGCGAGACCGAGAGAGACATACAGAGAGAGACATAGAGAGACAGAGAGAGACACAGAGAGAGACAGAGAGAGAGACAGATAGAGACAAAGAGAGAAACAGAGAGAGAGATAGAGAGAGACATAAAGAGACAGAGAGAGAGAGAGACAGAGAGAGAGACCGAGAGAGACAGAAAAGAGACAGAGAGAGAAACAGAGAGAGACAGAGAGAGACAGAGAGATTCACAGAGAGTGACAGAGATAGAGAGACAGAAAGAGACAAGAGAGACAGAGAGAGACAAAGAGAGACACATAGAGAGATAGAGAGAGACAGAGAGAGACAGAGAGAGACAGAGAGAGAGACAGAGAGATACAGAGAGAGACAGAGAGAGAGACAGAGAGAGACAGAAGGAGAGAGAGATAGAGACAGAGAGAAACAGAGAGAGACAGAGAGAGAAAAAGAGAGAGACAGAGAGAGAGACAGAGAGAGACAGAGAGAGAGACAGAGAGTGACAGAGATAGACAGAGAGAGACACATAGAGAGAAAAATAGAGAGACAGAGAGAGACAGAGACAGAGTTAGAGAGACTGAGAGAGACAGAGAGCGAGTCCGAGAGAGACTTACAGAGAGAGACATAGAGAGACAGCGAGAGACACAGAGAGAGACAGAGAGAGAGACAGATAGAGACAACGAGAGAAACAGAGAGAGAGACAGAGAGAGACAGAAAGAGACAGAGAGAGAGAGACAGAGAGAGACAGAAAAGAGACAGAGAGAGAGAGACAGAGAGAGACAGAGAGAGACAGAGAGATTCACAGAGAGTGACAGAGAGAGAGAGACAGGGAGAGACGAGAGAGACAGAGAGAGACAGAGACAGAGTTAGAGAGACTGAGAGAGACAGAGAGCGAGACCGAGAGAGACATACAAAGAGAGACATAGAGAGACACAGAGAGAGACAGATAGAGAGACAGGGAGAGACAAAGAAAGAAACAGAGATAGATGGAGAGAGACAGAGAGAGACACAGAGAGAAACAGAGAGAGACAGAGAGAGTGAGACAGAGAGAGACACAAAGAGAGACAGAGAAAGAAAGAGAGAGACAGAGAAAGATGGAGAAGGACAGATAGAGAGAAAGAAAAGGAGACAGACACAGAGAGAGAGAGACAGAGACAGAGTGAGAGAGACTGAGAGAGAATGAGAGATACTGAGAGAGACAAAGAGAGACAGAGAGAGACAGAAAAGAGACAAAGGGAGAGAGACAGAGAAAGACAGAGAGAGACAAAGAGAGAGACAGAGAGAGACAGAGACAGAGAGAGACAGAGAGAGAAACAGAGAGAGACAGAGAGAGACACAAGAGAGACAGAGATAGAGAGAGACACAGAGAGATACAGAGAGAGACAGAGAGAGACACAGAGAGAGACTGAGAGAGACAGAGAGAGACAGAGAGAGACAGAGAGAGAGACTGACAGAGAAAGAGAGAGACAGAGAGAGAGAAAGAGAGAGACAGAGAGAGACATAGAGAGAGAGAGACAGAGAGAGAGACTGAGAGAGACAGAGAGAGACAGAGAGAGACACAGAGAGAGACAGAGAGAGACAGAGAGAGCCAGAGAGAGACAGAGCGAGAGATAGAGAGAGACAGAGAGAAACACAGAAAGAGACAGAAAGAGACAGAGACAAAGAGAGAGACAGAGAGAGGCAGAGACAGAGTGAGAGAGACTGAGAGACAGAGAGACAGAGACAAAGTGAGAGAGACTGAGATAGACAGAGAGAGAGACAGAGAAAACAGAGATAAAGAGAGAGACAGAGAGAGACAGAGACAGAGTGAGATAGACAGAGAGAGACAGAGAGATACAGAGAGAGACAGAGAGAGACACAGAGAGAGACAGAGAGAGACAGAGAGATACAGAGAGAGAAAGAGAGACAGACAGAGAGACAGAGAGAGACAGAAAACAGACAAAGGGAGAGAGACAGAAAGAGTCAAAAAGAGACAGTTAGAGAGATAGAGAGAGACAGAGAGAGACACAGAGACAACAGAGATAGACAGAGAGAGAGACAGAGAGAGACACACAGAGAGACAGAGAGAGACAGAGAAGACTGAGAGAGACAGAGATAGAGACTGAGAGAGACAGAGAGATACAGAGAGGGAGGGAGACAGAGATAGACAAAGAGAGACAGAGAGAGACAGAGAGAGAGACACACGAAACAGATAGAGACATAGAAAGACACAGAGAGAGACAGAGAGATACAGGAGATAAACAGGGAGAGATAGAGAGGTACACAGAGAGAGACAAAGAAAGAGACAGAGAGAGACAAAGAGAGAGACAGAGAAGAACGAGAGAGACACAGAGAGAGACAGAGAGACAGAGAGAGACAGAGAGAGACAGAGATA
>NW_028227276.1:13883158-13890658 GCF_978045245.1 Mus caroli | reverse complement strand
GACTTAGAGAGACAGAGAGACCGACAGAGAGAAACAGAGACAAATACAGAAACAGAGAGAGATAGAGATAGAGACAGAGAGAGACAGAGAGAGAGACAGAGAGAGTGATAGAGAGACACAGAGAGAGACACAGAGAGAGATGGAGAGAGAGGTAGACAAAGAGAGACCAAGAGAGAGACAGAGAGAGACAGAGAGAGAGACAGAGAAGACAGAGAGAGACACAGAGAGAGAGACAGAGAGAGACAGAGAGAGACTGAGAGAGACAGAGATAAAGACTGAGAGAGACAGAGAGATAGACAGAGAAGACAGAGAGAGACAGAGAGAGACACAGAGAGAGACAGAGATAGTCAGAGAGAGACAGAGATAGACAGAGAGAGAGACATAGATACAGAGAAGAGACAAAGAGAGAGAGACAAAGAGAGACAGAGAAAGACAGAGAGAGACAGAGAGAGAGATGGAGAGAGACAGAGAGAGAGACACAGAGAGACGGATATAGAGACAGAGAGAGACAGAGAAAGACACAGAGAGAAACACAGAGAGACAGATAGAGAGACAGAGAGACAGAGAGAGACAGAGAGTGAGATAGAGAGAGACACAGAGATGATAGAGACATACAGAGAGAGACAAAGAGAGCAGAGAGACAGAGTGAGACAGAGAGAGACAGAGAGAGAGACAGAGAGAGAGACAGAAAGAGACAGATAGAGACAGAGTTATACAAAGAAAGACAAAGAGAGAGACAGAGAGATATATATAGAGAGACAGAAAGAGACAGAAACAGACAGAGAGACAGAGAGAATCAGAGAGAGACAGAGAGAGAGACAGAGAGAGACACAGAGAAACACAGAGAGAGACAGAGAGAGACACACAGAGAGACATGTAGAGACACAGAGAGACACAGAGAGAGACAGAGAGAGACAGTAGCAGACAGAGAGAGACAGTGAGAGACAGAGAGAGACACAAAGAGAGATAGAGAGAGACACAGAGAGAGACAGAGAGAGAGACAGAGAGAGACAGAGAAGACAGAGAGAGACACAGAGAGAGAGACAGAGATAGAGACAGAGAGAGACAGAGAGAGAGAAAGAGAGACACTGAGAGAGACAGAGATAGAGACAGAGAGAGACGGGGAGAGACACTGGGAGAAACAGAGAGAGACAGAGAGAGAGAGACAGAGAGACACAGAAATAGAGACAGAGAGAGACAGAGAGAGAGACAGAGACAAAGAGAATGACTGAGAAATACAGAGAGAGACAGAGAGAGAGAGACAGAGAGAGACAAAGAGAGAAACAGAGAGAAAGACAGAGACAGAGAGAGACAGAG
Source organism: Mus caroli (assembly GCF_978045245.1). Lineage (NCBI taxonomy): Eukaryota > Metazoa > Chordata > Mammalia > Rodentia > Muridae > Mus > Mus caroli. The sequence continues at coordinate 13,889,341 of NW_028227276.1, read as the reverse complement.
AGAGATACAGAGAGAGACACAGAGATAGACAGAGGGAGAGACAGAGAAAGAGAAAGAGGGAGACAGAGAGAGAGAGACAGAGAGAGACAGAAAAGAGACAGAGAGAGAGACAGAGACAGACATAGAGAGACATAGAGAGACAGAGAGAGACACAGAGAGAAACAAACAAAGACAGAGAGAGAGACAGACAGAGACACAGAGATACAGAGACAGAGACACAGAGAAACACATAGAGAGTCACAGAGAGATACAGAGACAAAAAGAGAGAAGGAGACAGAGTGAGAGAGACTGAGAGAGACAGCGAGACAAACAGAGAGAGACAGAGACTAAGAGAGAGACAGAGAGAGACAGAGATAGAAACAGAGAGAGACAGAAAGAGAGACAGAGAGAGTGATAGACACAGAGAGATACACAGAGAGAGATAGAGAGAGAGGTAGACAGAGAGGGACAAAGAGAGAGACAGAGAGAGACAAAGAGAGAGACAGAGAGAGACAGAGACAAAGAGAGAGACAGAGACAAAGTGAGAGAGACTGAGAGACATAAAGAGACTGAGAGAGAGACAGAGAGAGACAATGAGAGACAGAGAGAGACACAGAGGGAGACAGAGAGAGACAGAGAGAGACAGAGAGAGACAGAGAAAGAGAGATATAGAGACAGAGACACAGAGATACACAAGAGATACACAGAGAGAGACAGAGACAAAGAGAGAGACAGAGACAGAGTGAGAGTGACTGAGAGAGACAGAGAGACCGACAGAGAGAAACAGAGACAAATAGAGAAACAGAGAGAGATAGAGATAGAGACAGAGAGAGACAGATAGAGAGACACAGAGGGTGATAAAGAGACACAGAGAGAGACACAGAGAGAGATAGAGAGAGAGGTGGAAAAAGAGAGACAAAGAGAGAGACAGAGAGAGAGACAGAGAAGACAGAGAGACACAGAGAGAGACAGAGAGAGACAGAGAGACTGAGAGAGACAGAGATAGAGACTGAGAGAGACAGAGAGAGATAGAGAGAGAGGGAGACAGAGCGAGACAAAGAGAGAAAGAGAGAGTCAGAAAGAGAGACAGAGAGATACAGAGAGAGACAGAGATAGACAGAGAGAGACAGAGAGAGACAGAGAGAGAAAGAGAGAGACATAGAGAGACACACAGAGAGACCAAGAGAGACAGAGAGAGACAATGAGAGACAGAGAGAGACACAGAGAGAGACACACAGAGAGCAACAGAGACAGAGAGAGACAGAGATAGAGAGACAGAGACACAAAGAGACACATAGAGATACACAGAGTTACACAGAGAGAGACAGAGACAAGGAGAGAGACAGAGAGAGACAGAGACAAAGTGAAAGAGACTGAGACAGACAGAGAGACAGAGAGAGTCAGATACATACAGAGAGAGAGACATAGAGAGACAAAGAGAGACACAGAGAGAGACAAACAAAGACCGAGAGAGAGACTGAGATAGAGAGACAGAGACACAGAGATACACATAGAGAGACACAGAGAGAGACAGAGAAAAAGAGAGAGACAGAGAAAGAGTGAGAGAGACTGAGAGAGACAGAGAGATGGACAGAGAGAGACAGAGACTAAGAGAGAGACAGAGACTAAGAGAGAGACAGAGAGAGACAGAAAGAGAGACAGAGAGAGTGATAGACACAGAGAGAGACACACAGAGAGAGAGAGAGGTAGACAGAGAGAGACAAAGAGAGAGACAGAGAGAGAAAGAGACAGAGAGAGAGATAGACAGAGACAGAGAGAGACAGAGAGAGACAGAGACAAAAGAGAGACAGATAGAGACAGAGACAGAGTGAGAGAGACTGAGAGACAGAGAGAGACACAGAGAGAGACAGAGAGAGACAATGAGAGACAGAGGGAGACACAGAGGGAGCCAGAGAGAGACAGAGACAGACAGAGAGAAACAGAGATAGAGAGACAGAGACACAGAGATACACAAGAGAGACACAGAGAGAGACAGAGACAAAGAGAGAGACAGAGACAGAGTGAGAGTGACTGAGAGAGACAGAGAGACGGACAGTTAGAGACAGAGACAAAGAGAGAAACAGAGAGAAACAGAGATAGAGACAGAGAGAGACAGAGAGAGAGACAGAGAGAGTGATAGAGAGACACAGAGAGAGACACAGGGAGAGATAGAGAGGTAGACAGAGAGAGACAAATAGAGAGACAGAGAGAGAGACAGGGAGAGACACAGAGAGAGACAGAGAGAGACAGAGAGAGAGACAGAGAAGACAGAGAGAGACACAGAGAGAGACAGAGAGAGACAGAGAGAGATGAGAGAGACAGAGAGAGACAGAGAGAGACAGAGATAGAGATAGAGATAGACAGAGAGAGACAGAGAGACACACAGAGAGACAGAGAGAGACAGAGAGAGACTGAGAGAGACACAGATAGAGACTGAGAGAGACAGATAGATACAGGGAGGGAGGGAGACAGATTGAGACAAAGAGAGACAGAGAGAGACAGAGAGAGAGACACACGAAACAGATAGAGACATAGAAAGACACAGAGAGAGACAGAGAGAGACAGGAGATAAACAGGGAGAGATAGAGAGGTAGACAGAGAGAGACAAAGAGAGTGACAGAGAAGACAGAGAGAGACACAGAGAGAGACAGAGAGACAGAGAGAGACAGAGAGAGACAGAGAGAGACAGAGAGAGACAGAGATAGACACAGAGCGAGACAGAGAGAGACTGAGAGAGACAGAGATAGACACTGAGAGAGACAGAAAGGACACAGAGAGAGACACAGAGAGAGGTAGAGTGAGAGGTGGAAAAAGAGAGACAAAGAGAGAGACAGAGAGAGAGACAGAGAAGACAGAGAGACACAGAGAGAGACAGAGAGACTGAGAGAGACAGAGATAGAGACTGAGAGAGATAGAGAGAGAGGGAGACAGAGCGAGACAAAGAGAGAAAGAGAGAGTCAGAAAGAGAGACAGAGAGATACAGAGAGAGACAGAGATAGACAGAGAGAGACAGAGAGAGACAGAGAGAGAAAGAGAGAGACATAGAGAGACACACAGAGAGACCAAGAGAGACAGAGAGAGACAATGAGAGACAGAGAGAGACACAGAGAGAGACACACAGAGAGCAACAGAGACAGAGAGAGACAGAGATAGAGAGACAGAGACACAAAGAGACACATAGAGATACACAGAGTTACACAGAGAGAGACAGAGACGTGGAGAGAGACAGAGAGAGACAGAGACAAAGTGAAAGAGACTGAGACAGACAGAGAGACAGAGAGAGTCAGAGACATACAGAGAGAGAGACATAGAGAGACAAAGAGAGACACAGAGAGAGACAAACAAAGACAGATGAGAGACCGAGAGAGAGACTGAGATAGAGAGACAGAGACACAGAGATACACATAGAGAGACAGAGAAAAAGAGAGAGACAGAGACTAAGAGAGAGACAGAGACAGAAAGAGAGACAGAGAGAGTGATAGACACAGAGAGAGACACAGAGAGAGATAGAGAGAGGTAGACAGAGAGAGACAAAGAGAGAGACAGAGAGAGAAAGAGACAGAGAGAGAGATAGACAGAGACAGAGAGAGACAGAGAGAGACAGAGAGAGACAGAGACAAAGAGAGAGACAGATAGAGACAGAGACAGAGTGAGAGAGACTGAGAGACAGAGAGAGACACAGAGAGAGACAGAGAGAGACAATGAGAAACAGAGGGAGACACAGAGGGAGACAGAGAGAGACAGAGAGAGACAGAGAGAAACAGAGATAGAGAGACAGAGACACAGAGATACACAAGAGAGACACAGAGAGAGACAGAGACAAAGAGAGGGACAGAGACAGAGTGAGAGTGACTGAGAGAGACAGAGAGACGGACAGTTAGAGACAGAGACAAAGAGAGAAACAGAGAGAAACAGAGATAGAGACAGAGAGAGACAGAGAGAGAGACAGAAGGAGTGATAGAGAGACACAGAGAGAGACACAGGGAGAGATAGAGAGGTAGACAGAGAGAGACAAAGAGAGAGACAGAGAGAGACAGAGAGAGAGACAGGGAGAGACACAGAGAGAGACAGAGAGAGACAGAGAGAGATGAGAGAGACAGAGAGAGACAGAGAGAGACAGAGAGAGACAGAGAGAGATGAGAGAGACAGAGAGAGACAGAGAGAGACAGAGATAGAGATAGAGATAGACAGAGAGAGACAGAGAGAGACACACAGAGAGACAGAGAGAGACAGAGAGAGACTGAGAGAGACAGAGATAGAGACTGAGAGAGACAGATAGATACAGGGAGGGAGGGAGACAGAGAGAGACAAAGAGAGACAGAGAGAGACAGAGAGAGAGACACACGAAACAGATAGAGACATAGAAAGACACAGAGAGAGACAGAGAGAGACAGGAGATAAACAGGGAGAGATAGAGAGGTAGACAGAGAGAGACAAAGAGAGAGACAGAGAAGACAGAGAGAGACACAGAGAGAGACAGAGAGACAGAGAGAGACAGAGAGAGACAGAGAGAGACAGAGAGAGACAGAGATAGACACAGAGCGAGACAGAGAGAGACTGAGAGAGACAGAGATAGACACTGAGAGAGGCAGAAAGAGACACAGAGAGAGACAGAGAGAGACAGAGAGAGACAGAGAGAGACAGAGATAGAGACAGAGAGAGACAGAGAGAGAGACAGAGAGAGACAGAGAGACAGAGAGAGACACAGAGAGAGATAAAGAGAGAGTTAGACAGAGAGGGACAATGAGAGAGACAGAGATAGACAAAGAGAGAGACAGAGAGAGATAGAGACAAAGAGAGAGACAGAGAGAGACAGAGACAAGTGAGAGAGACTGAGAGACAGAGAGAGACAGAGAGACACAGAGAAACAATGAGAGACAGAGAGAGACACAGAGGGAGACAGAGAGAGACAGAGAGAGACAGAGAGAGACAGAGAAAGAGAGATAGAAAGACAGAGACACAGAGATACACAAGAGAGACACAGAGAGAGACAGAGACAAATAGAGAGACAGAGACAGAGTGAGAGTGACTGAGAGAGACAGAGAGACCGACAGAGAGAAACAGAGACAAATACAGAAACAGAGAGAGATAGAGATAGAGACAGAGAGAGACAGAGACAGAGAGACACAGAGAGAGACAGAGAGAGAGACAGAGAGAGACAGAGAGAGACAGAGATAGACACAGAGAGAGACAGAGAGAGACTGAGAGAGACAGAGATAGACACTGAGAGAGACAGAAAGAGACACAGAGAGAGACAGAGAGAGACAGAGAGAGACAGAGATAGAGACAGAGAGAGACAGAGAGAGAGACAGAGAGAGACAGAGATAGAGACAGAGAGAGACACACAGAGAGACCGAGAGAGACTGAGAGAGACAGAGATAGAGACTGAGAGAGACAGAGAGATACAGAGAGGGAGGGAGACAGAGAGAGACAAAGAGAGACAGAGAGAGAGACACATGGAACAGATAGAGACATAGAGAGACACAGAGAGAGACAGAGAGAGACAGGAGATAAACAGGGAGAGACAGAGTTAGAGACAGAGAGAGAACGAGAGAGACAATGAGAGACAAAGAGAGACAGAGAGAGGCAGAGAAAGACAGAGAGAGACAGAGAGAGACAGAGAGAGACACAGAGAGAGACACAGAGAGAGACAGAGACATAGAGAGACAGAGATAGAGAGACAGAGACACAAAGAGGCTCATAGAGATACACAGAGAGACACAGAGAGAGACAGAGACAGAGTGAAAGAGACTGAGACATACAGAGAGAGAAACAGAGAGAGACAGAGACATACAGAGAGAGAGACATAGAGAGACAGAGAGAGACACAGAGAGAGACAAACAAAGACAGAGAGAGGGACAGACAGAGAGACAGAGATACAGAGACAGAGACACAGAGAAACACATAGAGAGACACAGAGAGAGACAGAGACAAAGAGACAGACAGAGACAGAGTGAGAGACACTGAGAGTGACAGAGAGACAAACAGAGAGCAACAGAGACTAAGAGAGAGACTAGAGAGACACAGATAGAAACACAGAGAGATAGAAAGAGAGACAGAGAGAGTGATAGACACAGAGAGAGACACAGAGAGAGATAGAGAGAGAGTTAGACAGAGAGGGACAAAGAGAGAGACAGAGATAGACAAAGAGAGAGACAGAGAGAGACAGAGACAAAGAGAGAGACAGAGAGAGACAGAGACAAA